>NW_021706119.1:0-10918 GCF_003719475.1 Trypanosoma rangeli
GTTGTTGTGTGGAGTGGTTGCCCTTTCAGACGTGTTCTGCGTGTGCGTGTGCAAGCGAAAAAGAGTAAAATAAGAAATGACGGTGGAGGAAGGGAAAACAGGAGGAGTGCAAGGGACAAGTCACAGCCGCAGCGGGAGCGGGGTAGCAGTGCACCGGCCACGCCCCACATAAAGAGAGGCGGAGAAGAATTACAAGCTTGACACGAACAGCGCAGGCACCGCGACTTCCAACCCTCCGACGTCGCTGGGCACCCACGCAGCAAAAATAATAATAAAGGCCACGAGGAGAGGGAGAACACAAAAACGTCGTCTCGAGGAAGAAAAAGGCAGCAACACGCACACGCGCAGAGGGAACGTTAGACGAAGCATCCTTCCCTTCCAATCCCCATATCTCTCCTTCTCGCATAAGTCACTCTTCCTGTGCTTCACTCTGTACCCCCCTAATATATTAGGGTTATGAGAATGTCGTTGCGTTTTCATTGCCCTGCTTCGCAGGACGTGAAAAGCACCGCCCAAGAAATTCCGTCACCTCGATAAGCGTGCCGCCATGCAACCTCCACAGTGTGTCGTCACTGAAATCACATCTCCGAGTCACGTTTGTCATGAAATCTCCATCACCGTCTTCATGTTCAGAAGGTGGTGGCATCTGAGCGAGCGCTTGCTGTACTGCCTGTTCTCCTTCAGAATGGATGTGTTGCAAAAGAATCTGAAAAAGCGCAATGAGGCGGTCCATGATATTTGTAGCTGCATCCTGAAGGAACCAACGACGTCCACGCGAGGCCTGCGGCACGGTTCGTAAGGTCCTGTGTAGCGCCTGTCGATGCCGTTTGCACCGCTCCACGAGCTCAGCTATTGCCTGCTCAGTTATTTCACTGCAAAGAAGGGAAAAGTAAAAGAAATCTTCCCGACGGGCATCGCGATCCGTCCAGAGACGCAATGCATTGTTGCTGTTGTTCACACTTCTCCTCCCGGAGAAATGTGTGAATGTCGGAGAAGTTATCCGTTGCCGCCGGGGCGCTCCCCCGTGCTGCAGGCGATGCAAGTATTCCAGAGCTACCCGCGGGGTTAGGAAGTGCCGGTAGTACCGTGACGCCAGAGATGCAAACAGGCTAAGGGCTGCACGGTACGCCGTTTCTTCCGCAGCGATACTTTGTAGTTGCCGCTGTCGTACGCGCTCTAACGGGTCCATCGGATTTCTGCCTACCACCGCAGGAGACATGCGCCCCGGCTCTTCCATTGCCTGTGGTGGTTGTTGCCGCGAGATGTCTACGGAATGACCGTCAGACACGCGTTGCAGCCATAACGTGTCACTTACACCGTTGTGGGAAGCAATCCCCTCCTCAGCCTCTTCCCCTTTTTCTTCCCCGGCATACTGCAGCTCCTGCCTCTCCACAGCCGGAGTGTAGCGCGGCCCCAAAAGAATGAAATCGCCTTCACGGCGAGAACTCTTCTGCAGGTCGTTAATGAACCTACCCACATGATGCCCCACCATACTGTTGCCGGTGCTGGATTGAATTGGGGATACTGACACACTGCCGGCCGCCCCCTCCTCCTCAGCGCCGTCAGCCGCTAACAGCTTCCTGCTGCTGTTGCGAAGGTGATGCAAAATGAACCACACAAATACACGGCACACATGACCGTGTTGCGGTCCAAGTTTCTGCCGCTGCTGTTGCACAGAAACCCAGCGACATTCGGGTGTGAAGTGGCCTGCCACCCACCCACGGTTCTCCATTCCCCGCTGCCGCCGCCGTCGTTGCTGTTGCTCCTGCCGCACTAGCAAGCGCTCAAGCGCGTCAAGCTGCGGCGGGTGTCCCTCTCGATGCTGTTGATTCACTTCATTCATTATGGTGCCCGTCACGTCCACAATGAGAAGGTCCTGCACTGCCTGCGACGGCATAGACTGGGCAAGCGCTTCCATGGCATCAAAGAGCACCTCCTGCTGCTCTGCCGTGCAGTGCAGAGAGGCAAGCACGTCCAGAAAGCACTCACGCACCAACGGCGCATACCACAGCATCACGCCAAGCAGAGAGATTGTTTCGACCCCAGCGCTGCACAACACGTCCTCGTGCGACCGGCATGGCGGAAGCCCGTCGCTGTCGTCATTGTCATTGCAACCGCCGCGGCTGCTGTCGACAATGACGATGTGTTTTGTCGCATCTAAAATTACCTGCAGCATCGTTGGCAGGTACGCAACTAGCTTGCACGTCAAGAAAAACAGTGGCGAGGAGGCTCGCTCAAGCACGTCACGTACGAGCCGCACCATCTCCGCCCGCATAGATGATGTCACAAACGTACGTGCGCAAGAGCCCTCCGGCGGCGTCTCCAGGCACGCCATCACGGCGAACAGCAACTGTTTCTCCACACATGTAGTCAACAGCACCGAGGCCTTGCGCTCGGCGTCGTCACCCCCGTTCGGCTGCTGCATTACGCCAGCGCCCCCCAGCAGTCGATCAACGCTTCTCAACGCGAGGCGAAGTAGCCGCACCGAGCCTCGAACAAGAAGGCGATACCGCCGCAACTGCTCACCGCAATCGTCGTCCCAACTCCGAGCATTCACGGCTGTCGGACCCGTAAAAAGATGCACCAACACGGTGGCACACACTTCTGCCACCGATACCGCATCAACGCGCTCCGTCGCAGACCTGGTGGGTGGACACTGCCGTGTCGCATCCTTCCACTGCTCGTGTTCCAGCACCAAAATCAGTGAACCCAGCACTGGCTGCAGCACGGCAAAGGAGTCCCCTGTTGCCACAACGCCAAGCAGACATCGTAGCGAGGGACTTGTCAACCACCGCCACCAGTAGACGCACCCATCACTGTGCCCAGCGTGAAGGTCACTGTCCAGCAATGAGGACTGTAGACCTGCGTACAGCGCCGCGGCCAGAGATTCCCTTACTGATGCGTTGGGATCGGAAAGAATGCATTCGGCCACCCTTCGACCCCAGACAGCGGGGTCCATCATGTGCCGCATTCGCGCGATGGCAGCAGACAGCTGTAGAAGACCCGCGCGACTTACGTCGCAAAGTACCCGCGCCGTCACCACCCGCTGGGTGTGTACGACGGGTTGAAACAACAAGGTGTGCCAGAGATGGCAAAAGAGGCCGGTTTGACACAAGGCATGCCCAAGCGCATCTCGCAGAACGTTTTGAGTCGCGACTGCCTTTTCGCCGCTTGGGGATGTCGTACGGTTGTAAGGGAGTGCCGTAGAGAGTTTCCCGCCAACACGCCTCTCCTCAGCGGCATCGTGGAGACACAGCTGAACAATGTCGCCAAGTGAGCGAAGCGCCGCAAGTGTAACGGTTCCTGCAAACCACATATTTTGTCTAGTAGCGGTGGCGAACTCCTCTGGAGGGTCCCCTGGCAGCACGTCGAGGGGTTCCATGCGGCTCGCGTCACCCCCACTCATAAGCACGCGCGCAAGGCATTCAAGCACAGCACAGTCTCCACCACATTTGGACGATGATGACGACGACAACGACGACGGTGATGATGAGGAGAATAAGAGAGGGGTAAACAAAAGACGATACAGGGTGGTATGCCAGGACAACGGAGGGGGGCGTGCAACGCCGGCAACGGTCATGTACTGCCGCTGCCGCTCCTTCACTTGGAGTGTGGCGGGGTCGACGGCACTGCAGAGAATTTTTGGCAACATGCCGAGCAGTTCAACCACCTCCGCTTCTGAGGCAATGTCGCTCCTACCACCACTACTACTACAGAATGACCCGTGACTGTTGCTGCTATTTCCAGGATTCCTTGCAGCGCGGCAGTGGTAGTCGAGTGTGGCGTGCACTGTGCCCAGAATGAGTTGCAGACTGCTCCGTTCCTCCGCCAGCATGTCGACAGTACCCGTCGATGTCCCAGCTGCACCGCCCGCGGCATCCCCGTGCATACGACCACCCTTCCTCCCTTCTTAACCGCTTGAGAAAAGAGAGACAGCGCCAAGTGGGAACAACAACAAACGATATCGTATGAGCAGCGGAGAGAGGAATAACGAAAGATGGCGCAATGCATCAGTGAATGTCAACCACAACAACTAACTCCATCAATGCGGTGCCGCAGAGTAGGAACAAGATGGAACGTAGCCGCAGTGGGAGAGGGTGAACGAAAATTTATACGGCAGCCTCACAAAGAGAACTACACGATGTGCAAAAAATAATAATAATAATAATAATAATAAAATCGTAACGAGAGCAAAATTACCACCCGCAGCTCTGCAAATCCTCACCAAGGACACTGACGGTTTTTGCATTCAACGGCACATAGCCGCAGGAAAGAGACGGAGGGACCGGCTCCACTCCCACTGTAGTCAAGAGGCCTCGCTTTGTCACCAAAACGTACACCCGCGATGAAGCCAACTCATCAAAGCAGATGGCGAACCTGTAGCCCTCGCCGACAAGCATGTGTCGACGGTACTTGAAAGTGGTGGTGCGTGCCTTGTCAGTGGCCAGACTAGAGTCTGTTTGTCTGAATGACCCGCCACTCTCCGGTGACGCACGAGTTTCTTGCGTTCGTGGTTGCTCACCTTTACCTCCATGCTCCACCGTTTCCTCGTCTATGCGCACGCTTACGGGGACGGCGTAGCTTGGTAGCGCGGCAGAGCCACCCTTCGCCCCAGTGAGCAGACCGTACAGTTCGTTCTGCAGGAACCGTTTCTCGTCCTGAAGGGTCATCCGCAGAGCGTTGGCGCCAGTCTCTCTTGCAGCGGCTGCGGAACGCACGCGGGCCTCCCCCAGCGGCGTGAGCGTCAACTGCGCCATCCCAGCCCGTCCCTCGTGGTGGGGGACGCTGACGCCGTACACGACCGCCTCCTGCACGGAGGCCGTGTCCCCCACCACCTTGTTCATGGCATTCATCACTTCCGTCGTCGACACGTTCTCGCCCTTCCAGCGAAACGTGTCGCCGACGCGATCCACAAACGTGACGAACCCCATCGCGTCAAACTTCACCAAGTCACCCGAGATAAAGTAGGCGTCGTTTTTTTTTGAAGACACCGCGAATCACATTCCTCCGGGTCTCCGCAGCACTGTGGTACCCATCAAAGCGTCGAAGCCCAAAGACGTCAAAGCCCTGAATAATTTCCCCCACAATCTCGCCGGTTTCGCCCACGTTGCAGTACGCAGAGCACCCCTTCGTCGGGTGACGCCACACCTCATCGCGATCAAAATCGTACTTAACAACGCGAAAGGGCAACAATGGATTGAACTGTGTGGAGAGCCAGTAGATCGGGGTAGGGAGAAGCGGCAGGTGCCCCACAACCCCGGGAACATCAAACAGGTTAAAAAGAAATATATTCCCCTCCGTTGAGCTGTAAAACTCCACCACCTGCGCGATACCAAGGGTGTGCTTGCACTCATCCCAGATGTCAACACGCAATCCATTACCAAATGCAAAGGGGACCACCCAGCGAGTTTCCCCTTGGTTGCCATTGCCAATGGTTTTCCCAATGTTGTCCCCCTTCACACTATCAGAGTGTGTGCCGTGCACAACGGCGATGTTGTGCGGCACAACCTGCATCTTCTTTTCATAATGCAACGCGTACCGGAGGATCTCCCCAATGTACTGAAACACAGTGACTCGGTACCGTTGCAGGTCTCTTGTGAATTGCGAAGCACTGAATTTACTTCGTATTATCATACGGGCGGTCGGTGCCAGCCGCGGTTGCTGCTGTTGTCGACCTATCTTGCCTTTATCACCCTGTGGTTTCCACTGATACAACGTCACCGTACCTGCCGCACGCTGCTGCTCCTGCAGAGCCCGTAGCAAGTGCCCAATGCAGAACACGCAGCCTACTGTGTGGTACATTGGTAGACAATTGTACACCGTGAGAATATTGAGCTCGTCCTTGAGGGGGGAGCAAGAGCCTGTAAACATCTTTTTAAAGCTGGACCACCAAGTATCGTTGCCACTTCCACCACTGTAGCTCTCGTGCTGCTTCCTCAAAGTCTCCATCACTTTCCCTCGGTGCGAAAGCATGGAAGAAAGAAAAATGGCGGCAAAAAACCTCAAGTGACTAAATCGCGCCGCTTTGGGAAGTCCGGTTGTACCCGAGGTGTAAATATGCAGCACCGGCATCACCGGAAGAAACCGCAGCAGGGCTTCTCGTGTTGTATTCCGTATGCAGGCACCGCGTAGCTGCTGCTGCTGCTGCCGCTGCCTCTGCCACCCCGTTGCGGCTGCCGCTTTGTGAGCTGCCGGCGGAGCGCAAAGAATACGTGCCTTGAGGATAGTGAAGGCGGACGGCTGTGACTGTAGATCGTAGTTGGCACGCACAAGATCGAAGAGGTCGATGCCCGTGGGATTGCTGTGATTACTGCAGTGCCACGCCTCATTGAAGCGTTCGCAGCTCGTCGAGCATCCACAGCTCTACTCCCTTCGCTGCTTTTCGGGGCATTCAATGGCGCCGCTCGCCAGAGAAACACCCTTCGGACGCACGGTGGAAGCTGCACAGGCCTCCTCTTTCTTTCCCGATGCTCGCCCTCCCCAGACAGGTCGTCCTCGTCGGCAAAAAGAAACGGGACGTACCTCTCCTCCATCACCAAAATCTCCGCCGCGGAACACCTTAGGCTGTGTAACAACATACTATGGTTTGCGAGATTAGTGTTAAGAAGAGCCGTGCTGCAGTGATGATATACTGCAGCCCTCTTAGCTCCACTATTTTTCTCCGCTTCCACTTCCTCCTTTGCTTGCGGCCTCCCTGTGCCGTAAAGGGCATCCAAGAACGTCAGCCAAACACTTGCCTCGGACACAGCCATCCAGATAAGATTAAACTCGGGGCAGTTATCAAGCATCAGGGCGAGAACATGGGATTCCGTTAACAAGTTTCCGCTATCCGGTGTCCGAGCGGGTGCAGCAGCAGCCACGGGGGGGTGCGTTAGCCAGTACCACTCACACGCCAGAGCCTCACTTAACAAACTTGTTAAACGCGTCGCCTCCTCATACGTCACATTCAATGGAGCACCGCGGAGCTGCATTGCTGGAATGGCCGAATCGGTTGCCACCATCTCAAACGCCACCTGGTGCTCCCGCGGGGCGCAGGCGACAAAACACGACTGCCTCCTAAATGCCCTCAGCAGTGTCATGCTTACGGACTGCCCATGTGTAATCTCCGCCGTTGCGGCAATCTCACAAAGGAGGGATGTGAGACTATACTCGATAACGTCGTCGAGACCGTCGTCCAGGCAAAGACACTTGCTGTTCTTTGAAACGAGGCTGTGCGGTAGAAGTGATTGCCAGGCATCTTGCCAAAACAACTGTGCCCCCCGCAGCGAGGATCGCACTTGCACGGCGGCTAAAGAGCATCCCAGTTTGACGTACTCTTTCGTGGTTATGTATGCGTACTGTGACATGCGCAGCCAATTCCGTTTTCCCTCCATGCTGACGGTCAACATTTCTTCCGTCTCGGGATCCTCGGCACCGCGATGCGAATAGTTATGCATTGTATGTATTTCGGTTAACTCGTCTGGAAGAACTCGGCCGTTTTTTATTCTTTCGTTGCTTCTTATCCTCCTCTTTTAGTGTTCCTTTTCAACGCACGCGATGAATCCCACCAACGAGGCGTCGTGGGATCAAAACAATAGCAACAAGAATGACAGATACACAAAGAAGCGCCACTGGACAAAGTAGGGGGGAAGGCACCACACCTCATCCACGGACCACTCTGTATGCACGTGTGCTGTGGATACAACGGGTGAGGTGCATACGGAGTGGTCCGTTGCGGTAGGAGAGTAAGCATCAGAAAATAACTTCTGCGGGTATTCATGCCGTATTATCGCGTCTCTTCTTACGTTCATTTCCTCACTTAATCTATTCTCGGTTGTACAAAATATACCTTTTCATTTGGTATTTACCTCATTCCTTTCTCCTCCTCGCCAGCTCAGTCGCCCACCTTTTTCCGTACCATCCCATAGGATGGCCAGAGCTTGGCCGCCACGTAAAAGACAGCCAAGCACACACACATGCATTCAACAAGAAAAAAACGGCAAAAAAAAAAGAAATCAAACAACCGGGAAAGAAAGAAACGCGGTAACTCATCCATCCACATTTATTTTCTTCTCTTACCCTCTCCACGGTGCGAGCGCATGTATTCCTCATGCACTGTCCTTTATCTTTTTTTTTATATATACCCGTTGCTAGTTCCGCGCCACTGTCTGTGGTAGCCCTCCCACATCCTACTGGAAGGGTTGAAAGCCGCCCGCGGCGGGTGAATATCCACCTGCCGCGCCACGGCCCCGTCCCCCACGTCCACCACCTCTGTTACCACGCTGCATCATTGCGCCGCCGGCCATCATTCCCATCAGGGCCATCATGGCGTGGTAAGGATCTCCTGCAGTTGCGCCAGCACCGCGTCCTCCTCTGCCGCCGCGTGCCCGTTCAGGGCGAAAGGAAGAACGCTTTTTCGTCACCTATAAAGACATATATATATATATATACATATATACAAAATACAATGTACACAAATGCACACGGGAAAAAAGAAGCAAAGGTCGAATTTCAGTTTCAGTTGAGATGCATCAGAGAAAAAAGAAAGCTTTTAGAAGAGAGAAAAAAAACAAAAAGAAAGGCAGAACAGTGTGTGTGTGTGTGTGTGTGTATGTGTGTATGTGTATGTGTGTGTGTGTGTGTATGTGTGTGCTTTCCTGTAGGAGGGAGTAAAAAAAGGCAAGATTTGGCCGCACATGCGACATAAAAATCCTTAATATATATACGTCCAAAAATATAACGGGCGCGGGTCTTTCGCATTTTATCCTTTGTTGTTGGTGTTATATTTGTGCTTTTTTGTTGTTGTTGTATTTTATTTTCATTGTTTTTATATTAGGGGCCGTGCATCTCTTTTTTTTTCTTTTTTTTTGGTCTGTGTGACTTATCACTGTCTTATTTCATATGTTTCTTGTAGCGATAACTTTTGTTGTTGCTGCTGTGATTTCTATTGGACTGTACTCTCTGACAGGTCCCCTTCTTTTGTTTGAAAGACACATGCTTGGGCTTCACCACACACACTCACTCACTGCTCTGCCTTCTTTTGTTTCTTTGTTTTTGTAGGGAGGGGCGCCGTGCGGCGTACAAAAGAGGGGGGCATGGCTGTGCGCCTCTCCCCCGTCCCCTCCCACCCCACTCCCCTCCTTAACGCATATTCACCGCAGAGGCCGCGCGGGCGCGGGCGCAGGCGGGAATGCATGTGCATTGCATGCGTAAGAAAGAAAGGAGGGAGGGGGAGACGGAGGAGGGCCACAAGCAAGCAAAAGAGGAGGATAAATATTTGGTGGAACTCACGGTCAACATACAATAATGGTGCTTCCCTTGAAGCTGGCGTTATTCTTTGTGTCAATAGCCTTCCCCATTGCAGTGTAGGTGGCAAACTCCAGGTATGCCGTACCCTTAAGCTCGCCCGTCGCGCGGTCCCGCAGGACAGTGCAGTTCAGTATTTGTCCACAGTCAGCGAAGAACTGCGCCAACTCCTCCGGCGTGGTGGTCGGACCAGCATTATCACCCTTCGGCAGGTTCCCCACAAACACGGAGCGGCCATCGCTATCTTTCGAGAACTGGTGCGGTTGCCCCGACGTTGGAGCCATTGCGGATTGCCCAACAAACTGCTGCTGTTGCTGCTGCGCCAGCGCTGCGGGGTCGCCGCCCTGGGCAAACGCCCGCGGCCGCTGTGAGGGGTGCGAATTGTGTTCCGCAGGGGATGCCCTGTCAAAGACGCTCGCAGCATCCATGGAGCCAAACGGCTGTTGTGCTTGTTGTTGCTGCTGCTGCTTCTGCTGTAGCTCGCGAAACTGGCGGTCTGCCTCAAGCTCTGCCTCTATTCTGGCAATCTCAGCGGCCAAATTGTCGTCCATTTCTCGTCTGCAAGGAAACGACAATAGCGGGACCCCCACACGACAGCAAGTGATGTGTATTCTGCAGAGACCACGAGGGTGGCCCGTCCTTCTCTAGCACACAACACACCACGGCGACGCAGTACAAGAAAGCGGGGGTACAGCAAAGAAAAAACGGGGGAAACAAGAAGACATACACACACGTGGCAGAAGGAGCGGGCCCATGTGGAGCTCCCACGCAACAAAAAAGGAAGGCACGCCGCGGTTTTACCCACCTCTCAAGTAATTCTCCTGAGCGGCAAGTAAAAAACAAAAATCATATTATTATTTTTTTTTGAGTTTTCTGTAAGCCAGCGACAGACACACGTGCCCAGCAAAAAAGAAAAGTAGGGGAAGAGGGGGAAGAAAAGCAAGCAAAAATGTCTCACTCCCCTCCCCGCTTCCCTTCTCTCCTTCGTTTCCTCCTGCACTCCTTCAATCGTACACATTCACCTGCTTTTTCTTTTCCTTTTCGTTTTTCTTTTTGATTTACATGCGTTGTTAGTCGCACACATCCCGGCATTTGTCGCCGAAGTTCTGCATCGTGGGACCACTTTTTGTTTAATACTTGCTCCTCCTTGCACTAAAACCCCTTCTGAGTCTTGAGCTCCAGAGCGTCAATCTCCGGTTGCTTCTCCTCCTCCGGTGCACACGGAAAGTGCTGCGCAATAAACCGCACGTACTGCTCGTCGGACGCAACAAGGGCGAAGAAGGCACTACGGTCGTAGCCATCCGCTGCCCCACGACCCTTTTTCTTCTCCTGCAGCTGCTCCCACGAGAGACCTGGGATGGCACCGCAGATGAGCTGGTCAATCATAGGCTCCGTGACTTTGCTTTGACCCTGAGCATACGACAAGAAAGCCGTCTTGATGCGCTGTGACTCTTCGTGTGAGATCTTGACCATTCTTATAAACCAGCTGTGCCCTCCTCCCCTGCTTTCCCGCGCGCCTAGAAAAAGCGAAGCGGCAACAAGCGCAACGAGTAGACAAAGGCAAACCAACCAACAACGAGAGAGTTGCATACACACACACACACACACACACACACACACACACACACACACG
>NW_021706119.1:11141-17620 GCF_003719475.1 Trypanosoma rangeli
ATACACACACACACACACACACACACACACACACACACACACACACGTACCGGCGTTCTTCGGTCCGTTAAATGTGAAGGAGGTGCAGCATGGAAGGCGGCCAGGACGGTGAGGGCGCACGTCCCATACCCCCTTCTGTTTTTCCCCCCGTCTTCCCGTTTGCCCTCCGGCCACTGCCGTCCTAGGCGTCACGCTGTGCGTGCCCGCGCGTGAAGCTGGAGCGCATGCGAGAATGCCGCAACATCCGCCTCGCGCGCTCGTTATTTCTCCTTTCCTCCGTCCACCCGCCCGCTATTTTCTCTAACAAATCTTTTTTTTTTTTGTATTCGTTCCTTGTTTGCTCGAGGAGACCGGTAGGCAAACAAAAACCCAAACAACAACAACAACAAGCAGCAACCCAACAAACCACCAATGAGGGAGAAGGGTGTGTAATGTGGGGAGAGAGCACCCACACCTCATGCACCTCGCAAAAGCAATACATGCACCGGTCCCGTTCGGTAGTTATTGCCCTCCCCGCCACAGAAATAAATAAAAAGCAAACGCGCGTAAATGCACGGAGTCGCGCACGTAAAACACATCCCTCTAGTCCATCCCGACAAAAGCCGCACAAAGCTTAGGATTTTACTAACCACCATTTCTCCTGCTAACGCTCCCACCGCATGTACGGCTGCATTTTTCGCTTCACCCACGCCAGCACACTTTTGCGCTCCTCTACGTTACATGCGCAAGCCGAAAGTCCAGAAGGGCTGTACCGGCAATTCTGATAATATCCCCCATTCACCAATTCCTCCCGCACGCAGCAGTTTACCACCACCTGGCTTCCCTCACGTGCCGTGCGCATGAAGAGCAGGTAAAGGTAGCGGCACCAACGAAACGTCGTGGCGAGGGGAACATGCCGGTAAAGATTTGTCACGACACCCCCAGGAACCGCAACACAGGTTGTGTACCTCGGTGCATTCCCACTGCCATCGTTATCGTCATCTTTACGTGGGCCGCTGCTTCCGCCGTTGCTGTTCCTGTTGGCCGTTGTCGCAGCAGTGACCATAGTGGGTACTGTCGAGACCGACGGTTTTGCAGCGTTCGCGTAGGAACGCACCGCCAAGTCCTGCACGTGGTAGATGCAGCCAAGTTTTGTAAACCCGTACTGCTCGAGCCCGTCAAACTTGTCTCGGACGCGCGGCGACCACAACCCGCGACCGGATAAGTACGTCGACACAATATTTCTCTTCACCGCGACGTGGGCCGAGCAGGAGACGTACACAACACGGCCACCGTTCTCTGCCACGAGCTGCAAAAGCCCCTCCGTAAGCAAAAACGGCCCGAGAAGATTCACTGCTAGTTGCTCGTCGTCGCCGAAACGAGACATCACCTGCTGCTGCTGCATCACCCCCGCATTGTTTACGAGGATGTCCACCACCATCCTCTGTTGTTGGGCACGCTTGCAGTAGTCACGTATCGCAATAAAGTCGGTCAGATCTAAAGCCGTAAAGCGTATTTCCTGTGTTTCACTCTTGGCAAATCGCTTTATGTACGCCATGGCCGCAGCAACATGTGGGCCATCGCGTGAGAGCACTGTCACGTCGGCGCCCATGGAAGTCAGCTGAGACGCCGTCTCCCGCCCAATGCCACTGGTCCCGCCCGTGACGATGACGTGTCGGCCGCTTAAGTCTTTCCACTCTTTGTTTCTCCGGCCACGCGCAAAGTAGCGAGAGGAGGCAATTAGCAGCAACGAACACATCATCTGCAGATAAAACGGTGCGGCGACGAAAAAAGTTGCGGCATACGCTGCGAGGCAGCCGAGTGGCAGAACGGCAAATGTAGAGCCCTCGCGGAGGATTGCATATGTATGAAGCCCGTAGTTGTAGATGTGTTCGCCCTCAAAACGCTTGACGTGGCGGCACATGCCGGGAAAAAGCGGCTGCTGCTTCGCCTCTGAAAGTTTGCGCGGTCGCAGGAGACGCATTGTGTGCCGCTGGTAGTGACGCACGCTTCCCCAGCAGTGGCTTGACGCTAACGGACTACCTGCAACCGTGGCGGCTACCCCGCCGGCACAACGGCGAATGCAAAGACCCAATGAGCACGATGGCATTCCTTCACCAACCCTCTTATCAATTCCCTAACAACCTCTGCGAGCCCTCTCGCAACCCGCCGCCCGCCGCTTTTTTTCGTTGTTGCCACAGCCGTGAGTGTGCCGCACGGGGGAGGCTCACTGCAAAGAAAAGACAGGCACAACCCAACAGCGCCAAGAAAGTGTGAGGTCACAGATAACACCGCTCCCCTCCACGCACACACACACACAAACCCAAAAAAAAAAAAAAAAAAAAAAAACGAAATCGCATGAGTGGAGAGAAGACCACAAAGGCATGTTTTTTCTCTATTTTTTGTTCTTCCCTATCACCCACCCACCTCCGCGTTGGTGGATCACAAACACCACACCCCAGTGAAGTATCCACAAACAAACAGCAACAAAAAAACAACAACAATAACATGCATCAATACGATGTATCTTGTCTCACAACCAATTATTGTCAGTCTTTGCCATCCTTCTTTTGAGTGGCGCCACCACCAGCGGCCGCACCCACGCGTTGGTTTGACGCGGTTGGCCGCATTGTGTAATACTTTGCAATCGTATTTGTCATGGCCCACTGCATCACCTCGTTTCGGCTCTTCGAGTCGTGAGCCCGGCGGCTAAGTCCACTTGGCATCTGCATGCACTCTGCATAGTATCCACCATTTTCAATATCATCACGCACACAACAGTTTACTACCGTCTGGCTCCCTTCGTAGGCGTTGCGTATCCACAATGAACGGAGTGTGCTGGCGAGGATGTTCGTTCCGAGCAGCGGTGGTGAATCACGGCAGGTGAGGTTTGTCGCGCAAAACTCGGGGTCTGCGATGCACACATCCACTGGCCGCAGCTCAGTGGGCTGATTGAGCGGCACCCCCTCGTAGCGCCGTGTGGCGATGTACTGCGCGTGGTACACGTTGCCCAGTTTGGAGGCGCTGTAGCAACGCGCCGTGACCTGGGCCTCGTCTGGCGAGGGTTTGAGCAGCATACGCTCCTTTACAATGTTTGCCTTGTGCACCCCATTGTGCGAAGAACACGTCACGTACACAATGCGGCCGCCGTGCCTTGACCGTCGCAGGGATGGCAGAAGGGCCTCTGTCAGGTGAAACGGCCCAATAAAGTTAACACCAATGTGCTCCTCAAACCCCTGCTTTGTCATAGTAGGCTCCTCCCGCCAGACACCGGCGCAGTTTACTAACAGGTCAATTCGATCATCAAACTTCCCCTTAATGCGGGCGGCGCAGGCCATGATGTCAAGTTGATCTGATAAATCCAATGCGACAAAGGTCAAATTCTTCTGAAGAACATCTTCATCGGATCCTTGAGCGCACTGGCAATTCGCCTTGAAAAATTCCCGCGTCTCCACTTCTCGTCCCGGCCGCGCCGCCATCACAACGTGCGCACCCATATCAAGCAACTGCATTGCAGTGTATAGGCCAATCCCACTAGTGCCACCTGTCACAACGCAGATGTATCCAGTGAGGTCCTTGGAGGCGTGGTTCATCCTTCCTCGGACACTAAGGCGTTGCAGCATCACGCAGAGGCTCCAGTAGAGGCCCTGTGTGGCCCAGGAGGCAGCTGAAAGCGGAGCCGCGGCATAGCACACAGCGGCCATAAGCATTGGCACCCACATACGGCGCCCATGAAGCAGCAGGTAACCTGTGTGTCGTAATGAGGAGAAGTCACCAATATCATCAGCCCCCACGTAGGCAGAAGCATCGGACTTGTTTGTACTGAGCGTGTGAATCTTCTTCTTCAGTAAAGGCTTTGCTGCTGCTGCTGATGCTGTACTTTGATAGCGGAGTAGCGAGCAAAGGTGTGTCTGACGGCTTACCATTTCTGCAGCACGCAAGGCGCCGCACGTCGTTAGACCTTTGGAAAAAGAAATATGACGCAGCATCTACGCTTGTTTTTTTTTTTTGACTTTACTGTACGCTCGTTCCTTTCTTTGAATTTTGCAACACAAATATCCTCCACCTCAACAACCACAAACCAAGAGAAAGAAAAAGAAGAATAATAAATAATTACTCAATGAAGCCGCTTGCCGTGTGTAATATGCATATATGCATGTATATATGCATGTCTAGTGAATCCACCCAACGGCTGCACACCCAGAAATGTGGTTACAAAATGTAGGAGCTACCGCTGTACTTGTCGACGATGATGCCTAAGTGTGACGGTTCCTTCGGCAAAGTAATACACAGGCACACTAACACGCATAGGCATGCCAACAGAGAAGCAGAAAACACCATAAAGGCACAGCAACGCGCTAGTCATTTCCTTGTCTGGGCGCCAGCTTCCACTCAGGGCGTCGCTGCACCGGCTTCACATTCTTATGTTTTGCCGTGCCATTGTATTCCCCTATTCTTTTTGCCACATTTTCATGCATGGCATCCAGCTTCCCCAACCACTCCTACAAGTAGTCATCATGCGACTTTGCAACAGAGTCCCGCTTGTCCTCGTAGGAGTAGCTTGCCCAGTACTTGTGTTGCCTTAGGTCAAACCACTGCGGCTTCTCCTCCTGCAAATTATGATAGGCAGCCTTCATGCGCTTGTGGTACGGCATATCCTGGTGCCGCATTGAGTTCTTTTTGACGGGTACATCAATGCGGAGGTCATACTTTGACTTCTCCTCATACAACATGTGCATGCGGTTCTTCAGGTACCACTCACTGTGCCCCTCCTCCCCCGGTTCAGGGTCCCACTCCTCGGGTCACCCAAACTACGGAGGTGGGGTGAGACCATCCTCATTCTTCTTCCATTCATGCAGCTTGTGCAGCTTTTCTGACTCCGTTAACTACTTTTTTTTTGGCTCAAGACACTTGGTTGTGGCACCAAGGGCCTGCTCCTCACACGTCGCATGGCGTGGGGCGGCCTCATGCTTGTGAAACATGTCCTCAAAGTATTTGTAGCCGCTGTGCAGCGGAGAGCAGATAGGCAAAAAGAGACCTACCCACCGCACAGAGGAGCACTGAAGCATCGGCCTTCGTTGCTACTACTTCCTGTCTCCACCTTGTCAAGCTTGAAATCTTCCCAGTATGGAAGGCTAAATATGCGTCTTTCCTGTATCCTATGCTGGGGGTAGGCGTGGATAATGCGACCCCTACCCCCCCTGCCATTCCCACAGGACGGTAGGAAAAAGATTAGATTATTGGACATTTGGTTCAGCTTGTGGCATCACACAAGCAATCCATCCATTCATGTCCCAATAAACTCCTTCACCTCCATGTTGTTGTTGCTTTTTATTGTTCTTATTCAAGCATATTCCACTGACATTATGTTACTCCCCCTCAGCCCAAATATCTTCCTATTTTACCGGGTCCATCACATCTCTCCTCCTGCTTTAGTTTTCTCATTCTCCAGACGTAGTCGCCGGCAAGACACGTTTCAAAAAACTCGCAAGGTCTTGGATCTCGTCAGGGTGTGCAGAGTGCGCCATCAAGTACGACTTCAGCGTGATTGATCTTACACCAACCGACTCCAGCTCCTTCTTTGTCATCCGTGCAGCTTCAAAGGGCACAACGTCGTCCTGTAAACCGTGACACATGAGAATAGGAACACCTTTGTTGCACAGACGATTCATTACCGCGCTGCCGCCCGCAAGGTAACCAGAAAGCACCGCCACACCAGCCGGTGCAATGCGTGAAGTGATCCCTGCCGCGAGAGAGATGGCGGCGCCCTGCGAGAAACCCGCATACACGACGCGATTGCTCGGAATGCGGTAGCGCTGCGTCGCGGTGTACGCCAGACTCTTGAGGTAGTCAGCGGAGATCATCACTGTCTCCCCATCTTGACGCGATTTTTCCAATGCGGCACCGAGGTCCTTTATGTCGTACCATGCATTCATCGACATGCCGCCGTTGATGGTCACTGGCCGAACCGGAGCTGTGGGAAGAAGAAACAGAAGATGCGGCAGGAAACCCGCGAGTTCACGCGCGACACTTTCCCAGCCTTGCGCCGAATCACCCAATCCATGCGAGAGCGTCACAACACCGGTTGGGTTCTTCTGGTTGCCAACCTGCATCAGTGGTCCGTATCGCAGACCATGCGTGATGAGCTGCGTGTTGCGTGTTGAGAGAAGCTTGGCCTGTAGATCCTTCAATTCCACAACGTCCGATACGTCTCTGACGCCGTAGAGCATTCGCAGCTCCTCCTTCATCTGTGCAATGGTCAGGCTTTCAATTGGATTTCCTATCATTGTGGAGTGGATGCAAATACGTATGTGGGCACGGAGGCAACAGTGCGCTCCTGCCTATGCGTATTCTCCGAGGATAACTGAGATGACCTTAAATAACTGAGATGACCTTAAAGAGGGAGAGGAAGCAGGCAGCAACACAAAGCCAATAAAAAGAAAAAAAACTGGACAGAACTTGGTTCCTACGTCTTCCACACCGCAGTCAGCGTGAATAGA
>NW_021706116.1:0-607 GCF_003719475.1 Trypanosoma rangeli
TTCGTGTTGGTCGCATTAGCTGCTTGTCTTGTTATTTGACACGTGCATGTATTCTCCTCCTCTCTCACTTTAAATATGCACCTTCCATTGTGTGTGTGTGCGTCTCTGTGTGTGTGTGCGTGTGTGTGTGTGTGTGTATGTGCGTGCGTGTATGTGGATATATTTCTAGGCGCATTTATCCTTTCGTATAATACGTGTGTGTGACTACAGGCACTTTGTTGGTGTAGTCTCCATTATCTCTGGTTGTTGTTTCCTCCCATCTTTCTCACTATTGTGTGTGCGTTTCTTTTTTTCTTTTTTTTGCTTTGTTGCTGCATTTTGTCGTACCCTCCCACACTCCATATTCCGCCCCGTAATGCCTGAGATCATCGGGCATGCGTGTGCATGTGCGGCTTTGTGGTGAGGCGTTGGTGGTGGCAACGTGTACGAAACGAGTTTGTAGATACTGTGCAGCATTGGAGTGAGTTTATGGAACCAGTTTCCCACCCACGCAAACTGTTTGTTCGCCTGCCCGCCCGCCTGCCTGCCAGCGGGTAATGTGAGAGTGCGGCCTCTCTTCTTTGCCTCTGCGCACTTGTGCCTCTCTCATTTCTTTTCTGCCCTTGCC
>NW_021706116.1:959-13333 GCF_003719475.1 Trypanosoma rangeli
CCTCGCCACACACACACACACACAATAAGTGAAGAAAGGAGAGGTGTTCCCCGTCTTTGCGCCTCCCACGCGCAGGAGTTTTTAAGCTTTAGTAGTTGTTGCTTTTCCGCGGCAGCGGTGTTGGCGTGTGTGTTTTTGTTTTTGTTTTTTTCTCACCACTGGGGAGTGCAATCGTTGTACGTGTCGTGACCCAAAGTTGATCGTCGGGCCGAGGCAGTGGAGCCAAGCTATTTCTCTACTTTATCCTCCTTGTGGCTACTTGAAGGAGGGAGGGGGAAACGAAATTTTCCTAGCTTCCGTGCCTTACTTGTGTGGATCGTTCAAAACAGGACCCAGCCATGTTTACTGCATTTGTTCGACGGACGGTCACGCTCCGCGCTGCCTACGTGCCACTCGCAGCGGCTTACACACCAGCATCCACATTCAACGCATCGGCTGTGCCCATGGCAATGACCAGTGCGACCTCTACGCCAACGGGATGTAATCCTGTAGTGGAAAGTGCGAGCAAATTTCCTGCTACTACTACTGCCGTGAGTGGTAGTGGTGGCAGCGGTGACACACTGCCGCTTGTGGGCGACCCGCGTGTGAGCATTTGGCGGGATGAGGAGACCTTGTTGCGGGCATCGTTGGGTCGGTTGGAGGCGGAGCGGGAGTTGGCGCGGATGCGGCACCGATGCGAGGACGAGCTGAGGTCTCTTCGTGAAGGCTTGAAGGTGCGGGAGGGACAAGTAGCACGTCTTGTGCGTCGCGTCATCACGTGTACTCCTGTAACGAAGCGACGTGGGGGCCACTCAGCTGCCGGGTCCAGCAGCGGCAACAGTCCTCACGGCACTGCCGTTGCGTCTGGGGCGGGAGGCAGCATTGCTGCCACGGATGAGTGTGAGGGGCCGGGGGCGGTGGTGACGCAAGATCAGGCGGCTGCGGAGAACTGCAGCCTAGCACATCAGGACAGGCTGAGCGGGAAGGGCATGGACCACAGCATGACCCTTGAGGATGCGGGAAAGACGTCGGGGGAGGAGATAAATAGCGGCGGCAACGACGAAGACGAGAAGCCTGAGGATGACCAGCAGTCGCCTGGGTCCCCGATAGCAACCGGGGAGGACGCGGCGGAGGATGCGGACGCCGACAAGTTGGTGCCGCCGCCGCCACTCGGCACGGAGCCGCATACGTCAAAGGGGGCAGGTGGCGCGGCGCAGGTCGGCGGCAGCGCCGCCGTGACGAACCCCACAGGGGAGGTGCAGCCGGCCGCCCCCACCGATGCGGGTCTCGCGAAGGACGCCGAGCAGTCGCGGAAAAGACGGGCAGGCACGACGAAGAGCAGCAGCGGTGGCAGCAGCAGCAGCAGCGGCAAGAAAAGGACGACACCAAAAGGACGAGGCCCAGCGAAAAATAAGAAGGCGGACACGAAGAAACCGGCGAAGCCACGCACCAACACGCAGAGAAGGTCCGCCTCGCACAACACTCGCGCCAGCAAGAAGAAGGCGCAGCCGACACCGAAGAAGACAACGCCTCGCTCTGGCGCAGCGAAGAGGCCGAGCTCGGCGTCAAATAAGCAGCCGCGGCAGCGGAAGCAACAAAATAAAACTAACAAGAGTAAACAAGGCAACCGTGGAAAGAGCAGTGAACACACAAACAAACCCACCTCCACACGGCGAAGGAAATAAAAACGAGGGAACGAATAAAAGTCCATATGCTCGTGTGTCTGTGGCCGCTTAGAGTTCACCGAAAGTGAGTCATTTGGGTGGTTGACATGCATGCATACATGTCAACCACCACAGTTTTTTTTTTTTTCTTTGTTGTTGTACATTTGTGTAGATATGCGCATGACGTAGATGTATTCAGCTCATCTACGTGTATTAATGTTTTTTTTTTCTCTCCCTCTTGTACCTTTTTATTCTCTGGGTGGTGAGGGGCGTAGAATAGATAGCCTGAGCGAGAGCGGGGGAAGGGAGAAGGGGCGGGCGTAGAGGGAGCGATGTAAATGGTCCTTTGCCGGCCTTAAACAAACGAACAAACCAACCAACAAAAAAATATATGTTTTTGTTTCTTCTATCACGCTTTTAACACCTTTCTTTTCTTGTTGCTGTCGCTCTCCGCCTGCGGCGGTGAATGAGTGAAGAAGAAGAAGAGACAACGACAAACACTTCCCGCCCGTCCTGTTGTGACCGCACGTGCGTGCGTGCGTGCGTGCGATTGTTTTTAGAGTTATTTGGATACTTTTAGAGTGTCTCTGTTGTGTGTAGTCCGCAGTAGGGGGAGGGGCCACGGTGCCTGCGAGTTCACTTCCACGTATGTGTCTGTATATCATGTGCGTAGTGTGCTGCGTCTTCACATGCTCACTTTTTTACTCTCTTTTTTTTTGTCATTGTTTGCGGGAAAGTGTTCAGACACCACAAGGCCGGATTCACACAACGTGGCGTGACTGGCTGCGTATGTAAGGGTGCATGGGCGTCTAGCTCACGTTCCCGCTCCTTTTTTTTTTTCATACGATGACTGCATTCATTTGTACGTTTTTGTTTTGTTTTTGCTTCTGGATTTTTTTTGACGGCTTTCTTCTTCACGCGGTGTCACTGCTTGCATCACGCGCGTGCGTGTATAATACATACGACGTATGTGTGTTCGTTCTATATTGTGTGAATGTCATACATGACTATCTTTTTATTCCTTTCTCTGTGTGTTGTTGCCCATTCACCCCATTTTATGTATTCGTGTCAGGCGTCGGAGGGGATCTGGTGCGCGGCACGGTGAGGGAGGCGTGGGACACCGGCACTACACACAGGCACATATATATATATACATACAGACAACATATACTTCCTACAAGTGGCACACACGTGTCCTATACGTCTGGTTGCAGCTATTTAGTTTAATGCCGGATAGCGAGACGGCGCCCTCGCCGCGGGTCCGCGTGCACGATGCGGCACTATACGCAGATCTCATGGATGCTGCGGACTGGAGTTGCATGATTGAACGCGAGCAGCAACGCCAACGGCTTGCGGCCCGCCGCCAGCACGAGACGGAGGAGTGGCAGCTGCAGGAGCAGATGCGGTGGGAGGAGATGCGGCTGAAGTCGGCGCGGGACACAGCGGCGGCGGCGGCGCGGCTCCAGCGACAGGCCCGAGAGAACACGCAGGAACAGGAACATGCGGAATTCATGTGCCGGCTCAACGCATTCGTACAAGACCGCAAGGAGCTCATTGCACTTTGTGCGTGGCAGGAGTTCCGTGACGCCACGCACGCGCAGCGTGTTGTGGAGGGCAGGCAACGCGCCTGGGAGAAGGAGGTGATGCGGCCAGTGCAGGAGTTTATTGACGCTCAGATAGAGGACGTGCGCGGGGAGCGGCGGCGGGCACGGCTGCGGCAACAAATGCTGACCGCGTTCCTCCAGGAGTGTAATCGCACCGACCGCCTTGGCGGCTCACACGCCGTCTACCGCGACCTCGTGGACGAGATGCGGTACGATCCCCTGCAGCAGCTGCAGGCCTGCGTGATCCGCTACCCCGCGCCCCGCCCTAGAAAAACGGACATCGATGCATGGCGGCGGGAGGCGCGGGGGGTTCAGAAGAAGTACGCCCAGCTTGCGCTCAACTACCGCGCCCTGACGCGAGAGTCCACCACAGGAATCTTGTCAGACCCGCCACAGGAAGCGTCGTTGCCGGCGGCGGGAAAGCTGCCTACTCTAAGCGGGGCTCAAGATGCGCTGCTGGCGTCATGGGATAAATCTGCGCAGGTGATGCAGGGTGCGAGAAGCAGCGAGAGCGATCCTGCTTTGTTCAAAAGGCGACTGACGGGGAATCACAGCAACACCACCACAACGCGGATGGCACAGACGACAGTGATGCCCCCGTTGCATCGGCTGCCGTCGCCGCAGGACCGTCGTCACCTTCAATACGGCATTGACGTGAATGTTCCCGATGCTCTTGCGGAGTGGATGCAGCAGCGACGTGCGCCGAGACCGCGCGATAACGATCTCCCCGTGACGGATTGGGCCCGGTTCTCTGAGACGCTGCTAGGCCGGATGGCCACCGCTGACGGTGACCTCAAGCCGAGTGTTCAGCGCCGCATCGACACTGCAAGGCGGGCACAGCACTCTGATGTTATGTTTGACCACTACAATTTTCCGCGCGGGTTGGAGGGGCCCCTTCACACGGGTAAACGTGTGGTATGAGATCACCTCTTCTTTTTTTTTTTCTCTATGTGGGTGTATGCGAGCGGCGGTGTTGAGGTCAGGCAGGCAGCGTTGTACGTTTCCCCTCTCTCACTCTTCTGCCGCCACACGCAGCGAAGCACACGCGAAAAAGCACGAAAAAGAAGTGGTTATTATGTACAGAGCTGCCTTTTGCGATAGACATAAATGTGTATGTGTGCATTGCAGGGGAATGACAATGTTTACTTAGTGAGAGGTGTACCGTTTTTTATTTGTGTGTGTTGCCGCTGCCGTGTCCGGCCAGGCGATGTAACGGTCATGACACTCATCTCGTGCATGTGTATGATGCCTCTGTCGCTTCTTCTACGGAAGGCGGGTGCTGGTGTGGAGGTGGTGGGAAAGGAGCCAAGGACGCAAGGAGGGAAGGAAACAGGAGCAGGGGATTAGGAAAACAAAAACAATAAGAAGGAGAAGGCGATGAACTCATACGCGCGTCTCTTTTGCGGGGATCAGGCCGGTCAGTCGTGGATCGGGTGGAACCGGCTGCGCGACAGGCAGTTGTTCTTCGGCAGCATCCTCGTTGCCGCCTCCATCTACACCGCTGTGTACTACTCGGAGGAAAGCGAGCGACAGCGGCGGCACACGTCCATTGAGAAGGATATTGAGCGGGAGCGGTGGCGGGCGAAGGAGTTGGGCCTTGACGAGCCGCGCGACGACGGTTTTGCGGACGCGTACCTGCAGAAGGTGCATCACAAGCGCTGACGCGCAGCCACACCGCTGCCGCGGCGTGCGCGTGGCAGATGCGGGCAAGCTGCGCTTGCAACGCCTGCGCCCGGGCTGGAGGCTTTCGCTAGGCACCCAGCAAGCATAAGAGCAAAAGATAAAGCAAAACAAAAGGGGGATGAGGCTCCCATTTAGTTGTAGTTGTTTTTGTTTTTGGTTTGTTGTTGTTTGCGTGAGTTGCGTGAGAAAAACAAACAAAGAAACGGAAAAAGGAAAGAAGGGAGTAACAGCGACGGTCATGGACGGAGAAGGCAGCGTGTCGCTGTGCATGTGTGCCCATTGGTTACTGGGTGTCGAGGGATGCAGCGGGATACCTGTGGTCTTTTCTCGTGCCGCTGCTTGCCGTCGTCTGATTGTTTGCCCCCTAGTTAGGCTGGTCAGAAACGTATTGCATCACACACACACACACACACACGTAGAAATGGCGAAGCCGAACAATGGCAATTCTTTCTTCGCTATCTCATCTGCCCCCACCGCCCCCAGCGTGGAGCCGCGGATTAAAATTGTCTCCATCGGCTCCGTGGGGACAGGGAAGAGCTGCATCATCAAGCGGTACTGCGAGGGGCGCTTTGTGGCAAAGTACATTCCCACCATTGGCATAGACTACGGGGTGAAGCGGGTGGGGCTGCGGGCGCCGGCGCACATGTCGCCCGTACCACCCAATTTTTTTGTTCGCGTGAACTTTTGGGACATGTCTGGCGGTGACGAGTTTGTGGAGATTCGCAACGAGTTTTACTACGCGGCAGAGGGTGTCTTAATCGTCTACGATGTCAGCGATGTTGCAAGCTTCACCGCTCTTGACGCGTGGGTGGCGGAGATGCAGATGCACCTGAGCGTGCCCCGCAGCGCCGCCATCGAGACGGTCGGTGCCCGCGCCGCCGCAAAGCCGCCGGTGGTGGTTGTGTGCGCCAACAAAGTCGACGACGAGGTTGACGGTGGTAGGAAGCGGGTCGTCAGCGAGGCGGAGGGGCGGCAGTGGGCAGAGGGCCACGGCTACAAGTACTTTGAGACGAGTGCCTGCACTGGCCTGCACGTGACGGAGATGTTTGAGACGCTCTTTAACGACGTGGTGGCGGCGTTTATGTAATGCAGTCAATGAAGTGAGGAAAGCGCGGAAACTGCCGAGACTCCCCCACACAGGCAGGCAGTGGAGAGGGGATTTTAGTGCAGTGCAACTTTTTTTTTTTTTCTGCGTGTGCGCATCTACGCGAAGGCGGCAACGCGGCGTTGCCACAAGGGTTTGCTGTGAGGGGGTTCTCTGCCCGACACTCCCTCTTCCTCTGCTTCCTTCTCTATACAACGGCCACGGGTGCGTCTTTGTTCGCGCTCCAGGGGTAGGAGCAGCGGTCAACATCCCTGCCCGGTCACGCTACTCACTCAAAGAAGTTATATATATATATATATATTAGGCGTAGGGAATAATACCGATTGCGAAAGTTGAATTTAGGCCTCAGCGGCACACACAGATTCACATACACAGACATAGTCGCAGATGCCCCGACGGTTTGTTGTGGAGTACGTGGCGAAGCACTTGTGTGGGGCTCGCGTGTTGGAGTCGTTGGTAGAAAACAACGCCGCCACGGGTGTCATTGGAACGCACAATGGCTCCTTTCACTGCGATGAGGCCATGGCATGTGGACTGCTGCGCTGTAGCCCAAATTTCGCCAACTCGAATATCCTCCGCTCACGCGACCCGCGCGCGCTGGAGCAGTGCCACATCGTGGTGGACGTTGGCGGCGTCTACGATGCCGCTGCGCTGCGGTTTGACCACCACCAGCCCTCGTTTCACGGCACCATGACAACACCAAAGGCAACTTATCACACCCGACTCTCATCTGCGGGACTTGTATACAAGCACTTTGGCCGTGAGATTATTCAAAGCTACGTCGTGTCTGCCTTGGCCTCCCCGTACCGTGATAAGCTGCTGGAGGCAGCGAACTGGGGGGCGGATAGAGAGCAGCTGTCAGAGCAGGAGCTTGACACCTTGTTTGACATTATTTACAAGAACTTCGTGGAACACATTGACGGCATCGACAACGGCGTCGACGCCTACGGAACTGCCGAGAAGGAGGGTGAGGAGGGTGCCACCTCCGTCTCCGCGTCGTCATGTGTGCGGAGGTACACGGTGTCGACAACGCTTTCAGATCGCATTGGACGCCTCTTGCCGTGGTGGAACGAGGATGAAAACGGCAGGGTGGAGAGCGAAAATGCTGCTTTTCTTCAGGCAGTTGAATTGGCGGCGCGCGAGTTCTTTGACGCGGTCCACTACCACGCCTTTGCGTGGCTTCCGGCGCGCAGGATTGTCGAGGAGGCATTTCTTGCCGCCATGAATGTGCACCCCAGCGGCCGCATTGTCGTCTTCAAGGATCGCTTCTGCCCCTGGAAGGATCACCTGATGGAGTTGGAGGCGGAGCACGGCAAGGTGGGCCACGTCCTGTACGTCCTCTTCTCAGACAAGAAAAACTGGCGCGTGCAGGCGGTACCCACAGTAGCTTCCGGATTTGGCTCCCGCAAGCCGTTGCCATGGCGGGGCATGCGGGATGAGGAGCTGAGTCAAGCAAGCGGCATTGACGGCGGCATCTTTGTGCACGTCTCTGGCTTCATTGGCGGGAACAAGACCTACGGCGGTGCACTGCAGATGGCAGTGAAGGCCCTGACCACAGTTGAGTGAAACCGGCAGTCACACCCTCTCACAGCTGCAGGACTCCCTGCCTTCCCTGCGTAGCCTTTTTTTATTTTTGGTCTTCATACACACGTGTGTTTGTGTGTATGTGCAGGCGCAGATGGATGGCGTCTCTGGTGCGGGGCAGGGAGTGGCGGCGGCGTTACTCCACAAATTAAGAGAAGCGAGCAGGAGCAAAGGAGAAAAGAAGAATACGGCAAAATAAAACCGCCATAATAATAATAAAAAAAAACTGAAAAAAAAATGGAAATAAAAAAAACGTGAGGTCCGGGAACCGAAGGATGAAATGGGACGAGGGCGGCTTTCAATGACGCAGCCTCAGCTGCAGCACGTGATGGTGGTGACGTAAGGCATTACCCACGAAGCGATGGAGGCATTTGGTGGTGGCGTGGCTCCTTGTTGTCTTTTCTCACCCCTCCCCCTCCTTTTCTTCTTTTCTTTTGCTTTGGTTTTGTGAGTGCGTCTTTGTTTCGGCCTGCGTCTCTCTCTCCGGTTTCCCACATCACCACCACCACCACCACACGGCCAGGAGGAGAGTGAGGTACACGCGTGACAATTACGGAGTGACGGCAGCGGCACAGGCGGGCTTAATAATTTCCGCACGTGACGGGCATGGTGTTGCTGCCCCTCCTGGCGGTGTTACCTGCGGGAATGCGGAGCGCCTTCGCTGCGGGATACTGTAGCAACAGCAGCAGCTCCTTTGGCCGCGTCGGTGCCGCCCTCCTCAATGCCACGCGCAGTATTATCGTGCCGCAGCAGCTCAAGGCGTACGGTGGCACCTTCAGTCGCTCCATCGGGGAACGCGCCGACCATCTTGTCGGTAACGTTCTGCTGCAGAGCCTTTCCCCGTCCCGCACCGCCAAATCTCCGCTACTCGCAACAAATGTAAAGACAAAGACGGTGACAAACTTTGAGGATATGCTCCTCGCCCCGGAGCTGCGCGAGGCGCTGGCTCAGAGCCTGCACATTACCACACCGTCCCCTATCCAACAGACGGCTATTGAGGTGATTTTGCAGCGGAAAGACACCGTGGTGGCGGCCCCACATGGTGAGGGCAAGACGCTCGCCTACCTTCTCCCGCTGTATCAGAATATGATGAAGGATCGGGATGTGTACAAGATTCCACTGCGCGAGCGTCGTCCCCGCATGATTCTGCTTGCCCCAACGAAGGAGCTTATTGCACAGCTGCAGCATGTTTGCGCCACATTGGACGCAGCCACCGGTCTCCGCTCGGTCTCCTTCAGCTCCCGTAAGCGGGCCAAACACCACTTAAGTCTGCTGATGAAGAACACGCTGGCGGATGTCGTTATCATGGACCCAAAGGTGGTTCTGCGTCTGATTCGCTCTCGTCGACTGTTTCTTGACGACATCCGCTACGTTGCCGTGGATGAGGCCGACGCGATGCTCTCCTCTCAGCACGATCACGACGCGGTACACCTTCTCATGAAGGTGCAAAAGCGGATGATGTTTAAGTACTTGTGGCCGGTGCAGACCCAAACGGTCTTTGCAACCGCCTACATTACACGAAAGCTGGAATTTGTGGTTGGCAAAAAGTTCCCGCAGGCTGTGACATGCTTGCAGCGACAGCGCATGCATCGCCCCCCGGACACCCTGTCCCACCGCTTCTTTGCGATCCATCGCACACAGGAAAAGATGGATGTCCTGCAGCACGTCCTGAAGAAGCACGACAACCAGCCACGCGTCATTTCCACTGATGTGGATGAGGTGCAGGCACACACGCAACCGCACTACTTGACAGGGACACTCGAAGAGTTTATGGAGCAGCTACGACACGCGCCACCACCGCCGCGGCAACCGCAACCGCAGGCACGTCAATGTGATTCATCGCCAGTGTCGGCGGAGGATGTTCTGAGACAGGAGGAGGAATTCCATCCCCGCCCGGGCGGGGCTCATGACGGGGCAACAACTTCGTTTTGCACTTCTTCCACTTCTGCCTTATCTCTGGATGTGAAACGCGATGGGCACGAGGAGGTGCGTCGTATCTTGGAACGTGTCCGCCCTCTGCGTTGGGAGCATCTCACAACCGTTGCTGCCCCGTTTACATGCCACATCCCCCGCACCGTCTTTGGCGAAGGGCAACGGGTCATTGTCTTCACAAGTGGTGTTGATTCTGCCACGGCGGTGTACCACCAGCTGCGCGGGCGCGGCTTCGCGTGCTCCCTGCTGCACGCCGCGCTGCCGTGGGATGTTCGCCGGCGCATGTTTGCCGATTTTGCCTCTGGTCGCACGAATATTCTTTGCGCCACCGACCTCGCTGCGCGTGGGCTAGACGTCCACGTGGACGTGGTGGTAAACTTCGACATGCCCACCAACGCGCTGGTGTACCTCTCGCGCGCCGGCCGCACGGCACGACAGGGGCGCCTGGGCAAAGTCTACAGCCTCTACACCAAACACCAAGGCGTCATTGTCGCCGCGGTGCGGGCCTTCCTACGGAAAAATCTGCCGCTGGAGGGGCTGAGCAACTGGAAGTCGCACATGATGACCCCGCGCTACGCGGAGTGGCGCACCCACAAGATGAACGCCATTGCCCGCTCGTACGTGTCGCTCATCACGCAGAAAACAATTCCAGCCCATCTGGAGCGCACCTACCTGCACCACAACGCCACCTGGCGCCCGCTGTTTCACCCGCAGACGACAGGCATTCACGGCGGTGTTCCGCCGCGGCAGCAGCAGCGCGTGATGGACGCCGTTATGGATCATGCGGTGTGGTTTCGCCGCGCGCAACTGGCGCGACGAAAGGGCGGCCGTGCAAAGTTTGGCAGGCGCGACGCCGCACGCGGCGTGTGGAACAACATTGGCGGCATCGCAACCAACTCGGTGGCGAACGCGGCGCAGAGCTCAAATCCCGGCGGCCCTGACTTTGGCCCACCGCAGGGGCCGCCCAAATGAAGGTGACATGCACACACAGCAATGCATGAGCTTATAAATATGCGCCCAGACATTTACAACTTCCCTTCCAATTTACCTTCTTTTTTTTTTTCGTCGTGTTTGCTTATGACTCTTGAGGCCTTTGGCGTTGTGTTGTCATTATTGTTTCGCGTGTGTCCTGCTTGTGTCTTGCATTTAGGTTCTCTTTTCCTTTTGTGCTCGATTTTCTTTTCTTTTAACGGGTGACGGCAACGGCTAACAAGCAAACAACGCCTACACGTGGTCTTCTCTGGGCGGGGGGCGGGGGGCTCAGGCACGCATCATAGCATCACCTCACCGCAGTGCAGCGTCAAATAAACGCTGAAAACTGTGGTGGGGCGGAAGAACGTAGCATAAGACGGTGCGTTTTAGTTTTTGTCTGCCATCATGTTTGCGCGATGCCGTTCCTTACGGGGTGCCCCTGCCGTAACGACTTTGGTTGCTGCATTGACTGTGCTTCTTCTTGTCTTTCCTGCGTCGCCGCTGCGACCGTCTTTTGTTTCGGCGGAAGGGGAAGTGGTGGAGTGGCACTGCCCCCGCTGCCCCATTTGTGCTGTCCGTGGCACTCCGCTTCTCTTACAGCTGCGTTACTGCGTCCTGACGTCGCTTCCTGCGGCGTTGGTACGGCAAGAGTTTGCGTTTTCAAAGCAGGAGGCACTGCGTCACCGTGTCATGAATGATGTAGAGGAGCTGCTGTTTACACGGGTTGCGGGACAGGAGCACGTGAAGAAGGCCATTTTAGAGGCGGTGAGGCGGAAGTTGTCTTATCCGGAGGATCCACTTGTGTTACACTTTGCCGGAGACAACGGCGTTGGCAAGACGCACACCGCACGCCTGCTGTCTCTTGCCACCTCTTTGCGTTGCGCCCCATCCCGCCCGATGTGCGATGCAGGTGACAACATGCTTATAATCTCCGGCACTGGCTTTGATGGGATGCCTATCGCAGATGCACGGCTGCGCATCATGCAACGCATAACGGCGCACCAAAAGGCCTACCCGCACGGTATCGTCTTGCTTGACGACCTGACGGCGATGCACCCCAAACTTGTGGCTGCCCTTGCACCGCTCCTTGGACGTGCGGAGCGTTTTGAGGAGCAGCCCGAGGGTACCCCATCCCTCGCCCAGCTGCTTGTTGTGGTGACCACGGACTTTGGGCAGCAGGGACGCACGTGGGGGAAGAGCATGGCGGAGGTTGAGCAACTTGTTCGTGACGAGTTTTCTGGCCTTTACGGCACACTCGTCTCCGCCTTTACCCGAACGATGCTCTTTACCGCGTTTTCTAGGCTAGACGCGGAGCAGATGGTTCGAATTGCCGTGGCCGCTCTGCCGTGTGCCAAGTACTGGAGCGATAGTGGTTCGGTCGTGGCGAGCAGCATTGATGATTTGGCGGTTGCCTTTCTTGTGGAGCGGCATCGTGAGACATGGGAGGGGAAGGAAAACGGGCATGCGCTGCGGCGCGCCGTGGAGGACAGTCTAATCTCGCTTCTGTTGAAGTATTTTGACAAACACGGCCAAGACACCGTCGTCTGGGCCTATTTTCGGCTTGATGAGTTGACGGCGAAAATTGTTCTTAGCACTGGCTCAGAGTACAACCAGGCGGACGTGAGAAGCGAGGAGTCTTCGGGAATTACTACGGGGGGTGGAGGGGCTGCCACTCGCCCTGGGGAGGAGGTAGATGAGGTTGCTGCAAGGGGTAAAGGCCCGTACACTCTTAACGGGGATTTGTGAATGGGCAGGTGAGTGAGATGTGAGTCCCCCCGCGTCGCTCCTCGTTCATCTGTGGTGAATAAGAGAGAGAGAGAGAGAGAGAGAGAGAGAGAGAGAGAGAGAGCG
>NW_021706116.1:13358-17755 GCF_003719475.1 Trypanosoma rangeli
TAGAAGAAGAGAGAGAGAGAGAGAGAGAGAGAGGGAGAAGGAAGTCGCACAGTCCCCACACAAGCATCAGCATATGTATTCTGCTCTTATTCTTGGCTCCCTGCCCCAGTTGTATCGCTTCGCAGCATGTATTTTACCCTGCGTTATTGCCTCCGTTCTGATAGTAGTGGTGTTCCTTTTTTTTTTTTCTTGTGTGTGTGTGCCTCTGTGTGTCAGGATGCCTTTAGCGGATGCCTTCGCGCCTGGTGATAGTAGGTGCAGCTGCCACTGTGCTCGTTGCCCTCGTGCTGCTTCACGTGGATGACCTCTGGAGTGTTGGCTCGCCGCGTCACGGGGCCTTCTCGCCGTGCGAGTGGTTAACCGGCGTATTCGCAGATAACGCCCTTCTCGGGGCGCTCCACCGCAAAACTCTCTTTGTTGGCCTTCACTGGCGCGTCACCCCCGCATACGCCACCGCCTTTCTCGATCCCTGGCAGGCAAAGTACACCAACTGCATTTCGATACATAAACTGGAGCTCCCTGACGCCCACAATGACACCGCTGCAGTGGAGGTGGTGCGTCGGCGTCTCGAGGAGGACGTCGCGAGTGACACGTCTGAGGGGTGGGGGATAAGAGATGGCGGCCTGATGGCGTCCAAGCATCGACGCTGGGACCGCAGTCGTGCTCGGGCGTCTACCGCGGAGCCGAAATGTCACGTGTGGATTTTGCCAGAAACAACGAGGCTGCCGTTGGAGGTGTGGGTTGCACTGAGGGGACTTCTGCAGGAGGGCACACTTGCCGGCCTGCCTGTCCGTTTCTCCGCAAGCGACACTGCGTGGAGCATGTACCAGCCGCTCGGTGTGTTGCTGTGGGCCGATCCCGCTGATCGTGAGGCACTGAAGCATGTAGTACCGCCGCGTACAGTTGTAACGTTCACAACAATCCGTCTGTGACACTGCCACAGAGAAGCACATAGAGGGACGTGCATACAGAAGCAATGCAGCAAAGGGCAAACCTTTTAAATCTTGGGTCTGGGGGGGTGGGGGGGTGGGTTTCGGTGCGTTCCTGAGAGGATGGCGAGGGAATGAAGCATGGTGACAGCAACATCAGCCGTAAGAATGATGGTGCGCCAATGAATGAAGATGGGCCACAGTGTGCGTCGTTTTATGCCTTTTTTTATTCTTTCTTTTTTTTTTTACTTTGAGTTTCGTGGTGGTGATTGAGTGGTTTTGCCACTTTTACGTCATATGCCTTTCTCTGAGCCTTGGGCGTGTGGGGTCCCCCGGCCTTTTCTCCTTTCGCCGCTGCCGCGTCGCCGCCTCTCCCTTTGTGTTCTGGCGAGTTATGCCTCTTTTTTTTTCTTTTTGTTTTGACTCCCCTTTTGCAAGCTCCGCCCGTTGTTTGCTTCTTTTATTTCCCGGTTTGGTGGAGACGGCGGTGCGTTTTGCCTGGTTGACACCGTAGCCGCTGCAGGTTGGCGATGTTCGCGGAAACCGGCGGCCACGCGCCACCCACGTCGTTTGACGCGGAGACTGGCAGCATGGCACGCCTCGAGCACTTCCTGGACGCCGTTCTTCGCCAGTCACTCGAGAAGGTGCTTCGGGAGCGCGACACGGTCTACACGATGGTCTCCGACTGCTGCCAGCTGCGGAAGCTCTTTGAGGAGATGCGGGCACTCTCGTCAACCCACTCCTTCATTTCAGAGGGTGAAGCGTCTTCCCCCTCAGTGGCAGCCGCAGCCGCAGCCGCAGCCGCAGCAGAATGTGGGGAGGAGGGAAAGCCCCAGCGCAATCAGATCATGGTTGACATTGGCAATCACTTCTTCGTGCAGTGCTCCGTGAGGGATGCGTCGCAGGTATGGGTGAATCTCGGGTGCGGCGTGGTACTGTCCATGTCAACAGCAGAGGCGGATGCATTTATGCAGAAGAAGGAGAGGCTCCTGCGGGAGCGAGCGGCACGGCTGAGCAAGGAGGCCCTACGCATCAAGTACCGCATTCGTCTTGTGATGGAGGCCATCGCCCGCCTCTACGACCGGGCCACTGGGCAGCGTGCGTGAGACCCGCTGTTCCCCCTGCGCCATCCCTCTGGGTGGTGTTGCTGCATCTCCTTTGGAGGGGGGTAGGAGAAGGCATCAAACGCCTACGAGTTAACGCCATGTGGAGTGTGGTGAGGGTGTTAACCTCAGCTCACACACGTTGGCATGCACGGATAACCCCAGGTGCCAAGGAGGAGTGAGTGCTCCTGCCACTTTGCACCGCTGCAAAATAGCTTCTGCAACAGTCTCACGGCGACTTCTTTCTTTTTATTTTTTAATTTGTCGTGTGTGTACGCACATGTCTACTAGACATAGTAGAATCCTGCAAGGTAAGCATTGATTTTTTGTACATAGGCAGTTTTAAGCTTCACTTTTCACACAGCTTCCGGCTTCCTCGCGTGGGGGCAATACAATCTATTGCCGCGTCTAATCTCATATACTTGTACTGTACTTTTTCCTTTGCTGTGCGTGTGTGTGTCACATTTTCCCATGATGCACGGAACGGACGGGGAAGCGGTGACACCAGTAGCGGCCGATAAACTTGTCACGGTGTCACCGCTGTCGCTGCACGTTGTTGCACCATTGGCGCACACTCAGGTACGCTCGTCCGACGCCCAGGCAATTCCACCGGCAGTTGACATTGGCGACCTCATTGCGTACGAGTGGTTTGACGACACCACATCGAAATGGCGGTGCGAGTTGGCGACAGTGCTTGACAAGCCCGAGACGGACAAACTGCTGGTGGAGCAGCTGGTGCAGAAGGCCCAGAAAAAAGTCAGCGGTGTAGTGGCCACCACGGAGGAGGGCTGGGCCATCCTCGAGCAACTGAGCGACCTTCAAGAGGAGCTGTCGCAGCATGTCGCGGTTGCCGATAAACGCTCGTGCGACTTTTGGGAAAAGCGGCGTGCCGTTGAGCGTGAGCAGCAGGAGCTCGAGGCAGCTCTGGAGCTTGCACGGGAACAGATTGGGGATGTTCGTACGGCGGTAGAGAAGATAGACATTCATCACTGGTGCGAGTTGGTGTCGTACCGATCCCCACCTGAAATTGTCGTGCGGGTAATGGCCGCCGTGATGCTGGTCCTGGGCGAGCGGCGGCGCACCTGGGCAGAGATCACGCCCATCCTGCACCGCCCAGGACTGGTGCAGCTGCTGGTGAGCTTTGACTCCACTGAGTTGACCAGAGCGCAGCGCGAGGAGGTATTGACGCGGTACATCAACGCCCCAAAGTTCACCTACGAGGAGGCTATCAAAGGCAGCAGCGCCCTCTCAGAACTGTACAGGTGGGTCGTGGCACACGTGCTAATGATTAACGCCAGCGAGCACAAAACGCACATGAGTCAACTGCACGCCTGTCGCAGTTCTGAGCTTGACGGAATGGAGCTGCTGATGCGGGAGGACTCGGAAAAAATAGCGGAGGTGAGTGGCAAAGTTGAAGCGCTGTGGCAACAATTTAGGGAGGTGGAGGAGTTCGGTCACTCCGGCCACTCTGCCTCCAGAAGCCTCACCAACGGCGATAGCCACAGCGCCAGTCCACACCGCTCACTCACCGAAACGCCTACAACCGTCTGCATAGAAGAAACTCCGCACGCAATGAGTCTATCATGGCACTACACGTCGACGCCCCAGCGACGCATCATTTCCATCTACAGCGTGCTATGCAGGCTGGGGCCCGCGCCACACAGGGGCAACATCATTACACTGCAGCACCACCAGTGCAAGGAACTTCTAGCCTCCGTACAGGAAAGACACCACAGCTCTCACTACGTCCTTCAACCGGAAAGGGAGGCATGCAGCCAAAGCGACATAAACAACAATGAAGCACCTCAGACGACGCCACCTGAAGAGCTGTCAATGCCGTCCAAGAAACTAGCAGCAGCTATAGCCAAAATGGAACACCACCTCCAAAAAACTACAGCAAACAAGGCGGCACTTCAACGCGAACTGCAACAAAATATAACCAAAAACAAAAAGGAACAAACACCATTCAACAAACATGACCATAACCATGAAACAATGAAGAGAACGCCACAAAAGCCTTTTCAAAAAATAAACGAACTACAACGCAAGTTGAAATTCCACGACACACCCGTATCTCATCAAGAGCCCAGCCCACAAGAAAAAAGAAAAGAAAAAGCGGGGCTTGAAAGCCGGCTGCAGGAGCGCGATGATGCCTTGGCCGAGCTGCAGCGGCAGCTGGAGAAGAATGCCATGGACAAGGCGGGCTTGAAGGCCAGCTGCAGGAGCGCGACGATGCCTTCGCCGAGCTGCAGCGGCAGCTGGAGAAGAATGCCATGGACAAGGCGGCGTTTGAAGGCCGGCTGCAGGAGCGCGATGATGCCTTGGCCGAGCTGCAGCAGCAGCTGGAGAAGAATGCCATGGACAA
>NW_021706120.1:0-17326 GCF_003719475.1 Trypanosoma rangeli
TGCCGGTTCATGTCCTCCGCCCGATCATTCAGCTCCTCCAATGAACGAAAGTTGCCGTCGTCCCCGGCACGCAGCTGCTCATTTTCAGCACGCAACTCCTCCAGCTGCCGGTTCATCTCCTCCGCCCGGTCGTTCAGCTCCTCCAACGCACGAACCTTGTCCTCGTCCGCGCCATACAGCTGCTCATTTTCAGCACGCAACTGCTCGTTCTCTTCACGCAGCTGCTCATTCTCAGCACGCAGCTCTTTCAGTTTCTGCTTCATATCTTTCTCTCGATCATTAACCTTATTGAGATCATTTATCAAGCGTGTTTTATCTTCTTCATGCGCATTGAGCATTTTTTTGAATTCGTGTCCTGTGTCTACGAGTTGTCGGCGGAGGTCGTCCGCCTGTTGATTGAGTTGCTTTATCTGACTTTGTGTTTGTTGTAGGGCGGTATGGTTGTTGGCATTTTCATTTTCCACTTGTTTTTTCTCTTCTGCTAGACGTTTTATTTCCTCCTTCAGGCGTTGTTGTTCTTTGTTTTGCATGTCTTTAAACAGGCGCTGACCGTCTTGTAGTTGGCGCAACGCTTTGTCGTGTTGTTCCTGAATGTGTCGGCGTTGTTGGTCGTAATGTTCTTGTGCCTGTTTGGAAAGATGCTTATTTCTAAGAAGTTCTTGGTGAACTTTGTTGATTTCTGTGTTCGCTGTTTTTAGCTGTTTTGTCAGGTCATTGTTCTGCTTATGTACATTATTTGTCTTTTCACTTAGTTCCTGAAGCAAAGTGGCATTGGTGTGGTATTTATCTTTTATATGATTTACATTGTTTAGCGCTGTGTGTAATGCTGCGTAAAGTAATGGACGGTGCATGGACGCTCTAGAAAGAAGGCGTTTGCTCTCCTCTTGTGTGATGACAGCAACGCCGGTACTGTTGGCCTTGATTGATGCTGTTATCGAGGAGCGGGGGACTGTGATTGGTGCGATGTCGCTGGCCTCACTAAAGGTGAGGCACGCATCGGTTTTGTCATTTTTGTCAGTGATGATACCGTAGCCTTCGTTGCAGAGATGCTGTTGCTTGGCATTCTTCCTAATTTGTATATCGAGTAGCTTCATGCGACTAATGTTGGTGTTTATGTCTTCACCAATCTCTTTAGCGCGCGTTTGCGATTTTTCAAGCGCATGAAACACGATGATGGTGTTCAATTGAGCGAGTACCCAGTCGCAAATAACTGACTCCAGGGCAAGAGGGGACGCTGGTAGGATGTTTACTGAGTGACGCAGTATTTGCTCTCGCAGTTTTAGAAGTCGCGGCTGGTAGTTGTTGACGATGTCCTGCCACGCATTCGCGTCCTTTCCGACAGCAGGGCAGTATTCCAGCAACCTGTTAATAAAGGCTGGATCCCGCACTACGGGGCGGAGCTCCTCCCATCCTGTTACCGCTTCCCCCGCCCCGTCACTGTTCAAAATTGCAACGCTGGCCTCAAGCACCAGGCAAAGTCCTGCTGAGGGAAGACGGGCGTTGAAGGCTTCATGTAACCACACCTCCTCCACCGCTGCCAAAGAACGGCGCGCGTTTTCCACTTCTTCCTTTGCACGTGCCACTCGTGCCTCGGTGTCTCGTCGAACCGTCGCCAACTCATCCCGCTGCTGCGACAGAGTGTGCTGGCAGTTCCGCATCTCCTCTTCCTTCTGTTCTTTCTCTTTCTGGAGTGCATTTAAGACGTCAGCGTAGCTCCCATTCTTTGCTCGCCATCGCTGGAGCTGGACGTAGTGCTCGCCCAGCTTCAGTACTCTTGCCAGCGACCATTGGAGTTCAAGGGCGTTGTCAAGAAACTCGTACACCACAAGGCTGCCGGAGATTACCGGTTCATCAACACTTTTCAGGAATGCCTTAATGTTATTGTGTACTTCCTCAGGAGATAGCGGGGGCACACCCATATCGGATGTTCCGCGTGCACGCATCTCCACAAAATGAATACAAGCACCAGTAATAATAGACTGCAACGATCAACGCACTGACAAGACCAAAATCCACCACAACCACACACAGTCCCTTTGTGCCTGTGATTATGTGGATTATTATCTTTTTGCTCTTTCTCTAGGCTCTGCCTGTGCTCTGGGTGAAATATCCCTTCAACCTTCCTCTTCGTTCCTTCCAGTCCCTTCCCAATCGGTTGTTGCCACCCTCTCGCACCAGTAGTAGTAGTAGTACGTCAGGAGTAGAGGAAAAACAGCGGTGCAATAAACGACAAGGAAAAGCACAAAGAAATGCAAAACACTAAAAACACAACCTAACAATGTGTGCAGTTCCTTCTTTTTCTCCTCCTTCGCAATGTATCCTGCCTCTCCGGTATCTTATTTCGCTTTCTTTGCTACTGTTGTTGATGTTGTTGTTGTTTTTTGCTTGTGCCCTGTTTTCGTCCCTGTGTGTGTGTGTGTGTGTGTGTGTATCGCGCCTCACCCCGCTAGCGCCTGCTGATAACGCAATATGTGGAAAAAGAAAACCCAGACGGGCGTGCCCTCTCTTCTTTTCCCTTCTTGTTGTTTATCTGCGCTTCTGTTTCTGCCGCTCACTCCTCAGTCACGGGTTGTGTGATTGGATGCGGTGTAGAACGCACCCCACCCTGCAATGCACGTATAATATATATATATATATATATATAACGTACAGATATGTGCAAGGCACCTTCTGTGCCACAATGAGTGGAGCAGCACGCAGAATCTAAAAGGTGAAGAACGCCCACTTTTCCTATTTTCCTCGTGAACCAAGAAAATGGATTGGGGGGGGGGGGGGGGAACGGGCGATACGTGCGGTCTGGCCGATAGAAAGGCCCGTTAGCAGCAAGATAAACAAAAAGTGGGACGAGTGTGTGTTAGGGGGAGAAAATACACACACACCAAGAGCGACGTTTCGTAGAGCAAAAGAAAGGAGACGAGTCACAGATGCACACACACCCACTCGCAAGAGAGGAAAATAGGCAGCAGCCGGTCACTAATTTAACCTAACTAATTGACTCTTTGGGTGTGTGCGTGAAGGAAGCAACAGTAAGAAGAGAAAGAATAAAAAAGGTTTCGCAGAGAATGGCACACGTGTTTGCAGAGTAGCAATGATAGTGGTAACAAAGTCCTCCATACTCAACCCATCCCCAGCAAGTGGCGGCCCACTTCTTCGTCCCCGCTCTGCTTCTTTTGTTTACCTTGAAAACTGCAGCGGTGGTAACACTTGTGTTGCACCCACACATGCACACACTCACGCAAAGAGAGAGAGAAAAAAAAGAGGACGAAGAAAAAGGATAGAAGCTGTGTGTGACCCGCACAGGCATCATCCCTCCCTCATCTACAGCAACGACCAAAAACGAAAAAAAACAAAAACATTCTCTCCCACATGCACACACACACACACACACGCCTTCGACTCTGCTCTAGTGCCGGGGCCCCCATGAGAGTCATGGCATTTTGTTATTGCCACTCTACGCGCAATGGCACCTCCCCTCGCACACGCGCACATCCAACCCATGCAAGAATAACGATGACAATAATAAAAGCCGGGCCTCACATTTCTGGAGGGTGGTGTGCGGCAAAGACGTGAAACGGCTCAAAGACTTCGAGAAGCGGATTGAAGCCGCTGCGTGTCGTGAAAAGGGCAGTCTTGTCGCCGCCAAATGTATTCCAGAACTGCGGGTGAGTGAGGCTTGAGATATCTTTGTGCGCCCCGCAGATGTTACGGTACACTACCGCCAGATGCTCAAAGTCAGTCGGGAAACAAATGTCAACCATGCCGGCGTTGCCATGCAGCGAGTCGGCGGGGCGGCGAAGATAGAGATCCTTGGCCACACGCACTTTGCATTGGCATACTGGTCCGTTAACACCCGGTAGAGCCTGTCGTACACCTGACCAGTCAAGAAGAAAAAGATGATGTCTGGGAAAGGAAGCGGCACACGTCTCGAGGAACTGCATTGCAGCCGTAGGAAGCCAGAAACTTCGAAGTGGGCTGTGGGTCCAGAGAACCTTTGTGACAATAACACGCAGAGAATCCAGCATGTTCGGCCCAATGCTAGTAAATGGAGGTGGATCAATGTTGTCACGACCACCAGTCAGACACAACACCTTGAGGCTATGAAATGACTCCTCCTGCATCCAACGCAAGTAACGCAGGTAGCGAAGGATGACAGGGTCCTTCAGAGCGTAGTAACGTTCACGGCCAGTGGAAAGGTTGTCATGCTGCTGAAAGCCAAACCAGTGTTCGTTACAAACCCCATCACCGCTAAGCACGATGCAGTCGTGCGGCATCCCGGAAAGAAGTTCAACCCCCAGCACAATGCAGCGACGACGTTCCAACTGACGCCAATTAAGAATGGAAATGTTATGTATTTTAACATGATGGTAGTGTGTAATGAGGCGGTTACGAAGCACCTGCACAAGCTAAGGATTTTGCTCCACCACGTGGTACTCACACTGCGCATACACGACAGAAAAGTGCTCCGCAAGGTAGTCCAGCACACTCACCGCCAGTGCCCCTGTTCCTGCCCCAACGTCATACACGACAAGCGGCTCATGGGGGTCAAATTTTGCCCGCATCATCGTCATTAAATATTCCGCCAGCACCCAACCGTAGTGAGAGTGAAAAAGCTGTGTTGGCGTAATGCAGGCAGGAGTTGAATTGTGAATCTTGCCAACATAACGTTCATAGTCATGCTGATTCCGAAGGCTGCCAAATGGTACTGGATCAAAGTAACCGCTTGTCATGAACTGTCGATACTTGCAGTCCAGCTTCGGATAATACCCCCACTTCTTATGATAGAGAGCAAAGTGAATAAAGTCCTGCATGATAAGTGAGGTGCCTAGTGAATCGTGGTCTGAAAGCGCCCCACCCTCAAACACTATGAGGTCCTCAAAAAGTTTTTTGTGCCGAGTCACACGTCGTTCCTCTTCCTGTGCCACAACTTCGTGAAACCGAGAGTCAGACATGGCGTTGTTGCCATAAAACACGATTAACGGTATACCTCGTTGGGCAGTAGATAAGGAGTAAGGGCCTGCAGCGGCATTGTCAGCCTTTGTGGAGGCCGTGGCATCAGTTGGAGTCACTGCTCTGAAAACAGGAGACAAGGAGGTGTCCGGTGCATCCAATGGGCCACCGTAATAAAAATTGCGAGAGAGCAGTTGATCATTCCCGTCAGTTGTCCCCCTGTTAGCGCCATCGCTATTCGTGCCACTACCACCAGCCTTTCCCCTACTGCCTTGGAACATGCTGCTACCGGCGGCAGTAGTGACCCCCCAGCAGCCGTGCAGAACTGCTGCACGGATCTCCAAAGTGCCGCAGCAAAAATGAACCCACCTCAATGGAGGGAGTGGACGCATCCAAAATCATCTCCTTGGCCTTTTTTATTGTAGTTTCTGCGTTCCGCCGCTATTGATTCTTCTGTATGCACGCACTCTCGCTGTATGAGAGCGTGTGTGCGTGTCAACAACGTCTTCTCTGCCTTCAAACAGTGGGTGGTAGGGAAGGAGACAGGTCACCGTTCTTTTTGTTTGCTTGTTTGTGTGTGTGTGTGTGTGTATTGTTTTTTTTTCTCTTTCAATTGCCTCTTTCTTCTTTGTTCTTCTCCCGCTAGTTGTGAGAATCCACGACGTGAAAAGTAAATAAATGCGGGGCAACAATTAATATGGATTGCCCTAGTCATGCCGCAGGAGCAACGATGATGGGAGCAGGAAAAAAAGGGGTGAGTCGTCCGCGTGCGTATGTGTGCGTGATGCGCAATTATACTGTGCTCCTTATTGCTCTTTATTTATTTTGGCTTCGCTGAATTAACGTCACCCTGACAGCTCGTTTGCGCCTCTACCTGGCGCACGCACTCAAACATGGCCATGCATACCACCAGCCGTCGCAAGGAAGAGTAATTCTCCATCGAGCCCCGTTTTGGCTCCAATTACATCGGTTTATGCCTCAGCTTCTTCGTCTTCACCCGCGCGCTCCGCCTGCCCCATGCGTTGAAGCTTCAGATCGCCTGAAAGAGGCAGAACTGACACCGGCATCGCCACTCACTAAAGTTGCGTGCAGGTAGGTTACCCACCCTCATCCTTCTTGTTGGCGTGGGAAGAAGCAGGGGTGAGCTGACAACCAAAAACGTCCCATTTTCGTCCTATCGTCATGTAACGCAGCGGCACCTCTAACGCACGCAATAAGATATGCCCCCACCCCCGACAGCCGTCTCCACCCAACCCACTTCTCACAAACACACATATCACCACGTTCTCGTTCCTCTGAAAACAACCAGAGTGAGCCGCCCACTGTTTAGAATAAATAGGCACCATTTAATGGGTATCATTTGGATAAGGTTCCTGTGGAACCTGGGACGATGGCTGCGTGGGAACTACAGTAAACTGCATCGTGTCACCGTTATTTTCGTTGTTTTGAGCGGCATTGTTATTGTCAGCTTTTCTTCGCTTGTACTTCCTAAAATCGCGACGTTTACGGATGGAAAGCCAGGAACAAAAGCCTTGTTTATCATTCCTACCCTGCATTTGTTCCTGAAGACCTTCTAAACGTCGGTGTTCACGTTTCCTCTCACGCTTTTCAACCATGTGCTGGTACGTCGTCTTGTGGGTGCAACAAAGGTACACGTGAAAGATAATGAGATGTCCAAGGACGCACATGCTTGCCGCGCACAACAAGAGTGGAATGAAGAGTAACACTATGTAGCTCGTATAGTGGCTGGAATGATAACGGCGATGTAAAATGTCCTCGTATTTCTCTCTCACTTGAATGGCATCGATCAGAACGTACAATCCGACCGCAAAGAGGTAAGCCATACCACACCACGCCATCCACATAAAGACACAAAAATGCTTGTAGTTAGCCACACCGACGCAAGCATTCAACCAGCGACAATGGTGATCAAATCCAGGCACGCATTTGTCACACACCCCACAGTGTTTGCTACTAGCCTTTACAAAACGACGGCAGAATACGCAGGGCACCGTGCCGGATGGAGCAGCCTCCAGCGTCAGTTCAGTCTGGTCCAGCCGAGGCAAGTCCGTGCGAAATATGACAGGATCCTCGATCTTACTAAGTGAAAGCGAGATCTTCAGCGTAACGATGATCATGAAAAAAACGCCAGAAACGCTGGCGATGACAATGCACAACACAGGTCCCAAAAACGGCACGTGCAGAGTGTAGTGCAGCATAGCTAGGAACACAATGAAGACCCACGCAAAGATCTGAAGTAAATCTAACGGGCATTCAAAACCTGAACGCCGCGGCCGCACTGGATCACCATACACATCTATCCACTGCCCCTCCGGTAAATCACAGCAAAGCAGCGACATTTGCGCCCCACCTACTTTCCCCCAGGAAAAGAAGTTTTGTTTTGTTTTCGCTGTTGCTGTTTGGAAATATTTGTTGTGCTTTCTTTCTTTCTTTCACACTTTTTTTTCCTTTACTCCTGTTGTGCCGCCACCAGGAACCCCTTGACGCTGATCAGGCGACGAGATGAGCAGGAGGGGTCTTCGCACCCACCCAGGATAGTGTGACGGAATAGGAACAATATCAATACGCACAGCAGAACCGGCCTTTCGTTCTCTCGCACTCTCACTCACGTCCACGTTATCCCCCTCTCAGAAGGCTGCGTCAACTGACGACGGCGAGGAGGCGAGGAGGCGAGGAGGCGAGGAGGCGAGCAGCAAGAACAGGAGAGAAAACTACTTTACTCTCACCTATTCTACGCAGCCCCACCAAAAGAAAAAAAAACGACAAAAAAAAAGTAGAAGAAAAGGAAAAATCGATATACCCCCAACCCAAAAAAAAAGGGGGGGTCAGAGTATCAGGGAGAATCATAACAGAATGTAGATGTGGGCGTCATTGTGAGAACTCCGACGATGCAAGCCTCACACGCGACACATCCAAGCATGAATAATACCTCAGATGTAGCGCATACGCGCCCCCCCCCCATTTCCTTGCTTCTTTACAATACCGTAAAGAAAATGTGGAGGATTTGTTGGTAACAAATTCAAAAGTACTCATTAAAATATACACTTCATTGGGGCAGTTCCAGAGCAGCCATTTTAATTAACATGCCCCCCACCCCCAAACACCCACGCACACACATTCCACTTCCTGCTATGCCTACCAACACCGACACCTATTCTTGTGGTCACATTTTTTTTTTCAACTTATATGTGTCTATAGAGTCTTTTTTGCCAAGCTATGCTTTCCACGCCCAGTTACTTTATACGTTTGTGGGTTTTTTCCCAGAGTACGGCGACACTTGACGCAAATACGGGAGAAGTCCGCTTCAGCTGCTCGATAAGCACCCCCATCTCCCGTGCGACTCCCGCTTCATAGATGGCGAAATCCGCTCGCAAATCCACCTCGTCATAGAGCCGCTTCACCACGGCGACCTTCGCCGGGTCTGTGTCACCGTAGTTGGCCTTAAACTCGGCCACCTGTGCGGCATTGGCTTTCATGAGGAATGTCACAGCCAACCAGGAGCACTTGGCATCCTCAATGTCGGTTCCAACCTTCCCAAGCTGCTCTGGCGGGGTGAAGCAGTCCATGACGTCGTCCTGCACCTGGAAAAACTCACCCATCACCATTGCAACGCGCTCTACCAAATTCATTTCAACAGAAGAGATCCCCCCGCTCACAAAAAGCCCCATAACAAGTGGAAGCAGATAGGTGTAGAAAGCTGTCTTGTACTTCACCACGCGTTTGTAATTAGACAAGGTAAATTCAGCAAAATCGGTTGTCCTAGGCTGTGCCACTTCAGGGTCCAGTTTTTTGGAGTCACACATGGAGGTCACGTCATAAAACTGTCCAATTGAGGTCGCGTAGTCGGTCCTCTGAAAGAGGTAAAGTAAATCCTTTAAAAAAGGGCGATCCGCAAAGTAGTGAAACGCCATTGTTTGCGTCCATGCTTTCAGAATGAGGCCGTCGTTAATGGCACTCTGGACAGTGACACCAGGAAAACAATACCAACACGGTTTCCCACGACGCATTTGACTGTTGTCCATAATGTCGTCCTCCACCAAGTAGTGAGCCTGAAGAAACTCAACCATCCAACCGCAGATACAGGCATCATGGAGGACACGTTCCTTCGTCGCCTCATCATATGAGCCAGCAGCCATGAATCCCTCCGCCACGTTCACCACTGTCAGACCACGGATATATTTGCCACCAAGACACGTCGTGTCCATCATGCGGCGGAGGTATTTGCTGCGATTGGGGTCCATCTCATAGTCGGAGTTCAACTGCTCTAGCAGAAAGGCCTGGATCTCGGCGTACACACACTTAAACCGCTCCATAGATGTCATCGCAGGAGGACAACTTAAATGACAAAGTAATAAGTCGAAGAGGGGTACAAATAATTCTTTCGTTGATGCAATATCACCTTTACCCAAACACAAATGTCAGTGACAAGCAAGTAAGCAAGCAAGCAAAAAGGGGTGGGGAGTGGAAGAAAAAAGAAACGCACAAAAGCAATTGTTCCAGAATTTCCACTTTTCACAAAGTCACTAAGAAACATACGCACACAAGTACCAAACTGAATCATTTCACCCATGTTCTTTGCAGCAAAAACACAAAAAAAAAAAAAACTGTCCGTTGTCTTCCTCTCATTGTCTATCTCACGTCTACAAGGCCACACCCGCAAACATATGCTTTTTTTTTTTGCATCAGCGGTAAACCTGCTGCAAACGACGCACTGTCCCGCCCCAAGACGTCAGACAAGTCCTTTTCTCTACATTCCAAAAAGCCGTCGTTGTCATTGTGTGTGCACAGCAGTGCCACATCACCGCCACCACCGACTGTCCCGTTCAGAGCTTCTCGGTGCTGTTCCGCTTTCCATTTTTTCCCCCTTGTACGTATATATATATATATATATTAAAAATGTTTTTCTGACTCACCCTTTCTCGCTCGCATTGTCTTTCTTTGTTACTGGTCACTCACAAGCAAAACGGGGGGTGCTCCGACGCCGCGGTTGCTACCGCCTTCTTTCAGCAGCAAATTGATTTCCTCCACAAGCATCAGGCAGTCCGTCTTGACGCCAAGATAATAACTCTCCTTGCCCTTCAAGCGCACAAACTCCTCCAACGAAAAGCTGGATTGCCGCAAATGCCGCAAACGGCCCTCGAGCGCAGATATGGAGCGAAAGGCGGCTTCCTCGTTAAGGCGCTTCTGCAGTGCCTCGTTTGACGCGCTAAGGGCGTTTAACTGCTGCTTGCTGGAGTCCCGAAGTTTCGTCAAAAATGTCCGCTCCTTCACGAGATAATCACGGCGTTTTTCAACGTCGCGACGCAGTCCATCCAGATCGCTGTACTTGACCATCTCCTGCGACTGTTCTTCCATCTTCCGCGCGTGTGCCTGCAGCTCCGCATTGATTTTGGTGTCAAGATTTTCTACTTTTTGAAGCTCCGCCTTGCGGTCCAGCAACTCCTTTTCAAGGCGCTGGTGCGTCACCTGGTCATTCTCAATCTGGTTGCGCCTCACGTCCACCTCACTCTCTAGCGCATGGAGTGCATGGGAGGCACCTTCTGCTGGTATCTGCTTCCGTAACTCTAGCGCCTGAGAGACGCGTTCAAGCAGCAACGAGATGTTTGCCTGCACGTTGGCAATCTTGTCGGACTCCTCCTTCTGTTTTTCAGGAAGGGAATCCATGAAGGACTGCAGCTCACGGTCTTTTTCCTGCAACTCCTGAAACGCCTTAAGGTTCTCGCCACTGTAGTTTTTTAACTCTTCATCCAGGGAATTACAACGGCTCTTAGACTCCCCCAAGACATCGCGTGTTTCGTTCACTTGCCGTTCCAGAACCTCAATATCGTCACGGGCGGTTTTCACTTGCTTAATGAGTAACTGCCGCTCCTCCTCTACAGAGAGGGCACACTGTTTCGTGAGCTCCTCTCTTAGCTGCCGCTTGCGTAGGATCTCCCGCAGCACCTCCGCGGCCCGCCGCTTGTCCGTGTCTGTCGCAATTTGTGCCATATGCAGCTCCTGCTTCGCCGTCAACGTCCGCACTTGGTGCTGAAGATCGAGCACCGCGTCTGAAACACCATAAGCTTCATTCCTGGTGGTGTTGTAAAGGTTATAATCCTGATTCTCTGCAATAATGCGACGATCCAGCTGCTGCATCTCCTCTTCCAAAATCTGCACATTCTTCTTCGTTTGTGTCTCCACCTCCTTCACATTTAGAAAAAGTTGGTCCACCTGCTTGCGCCGGTCAACATTCAAATATGTAAGTTTTGTAGCCTGTTCCTTCACACTATTGGCATCCTGCGAGGTACTCTTCTCCACAGCCAAGTTAATATCGGCAAGGACCCCTTTCAATTTTGTAACCTCATCAGTCAAGCTTTTGTTGCGCTGATGCAGCTGAGCCAATACGGAGCTGTTCTTTTCAATAAGGCTCTCCTGCTCGTTCAGATGCTGAATCTCAGTCGTCAGCTCCGTAATCTTTGGCCGCAGCAGTCCAATGTAGTAGCTTCGGTCCCCCACCTGACGCCCCGGCCCGGCCGTACCAGACCGCGTCGCGGCTCGCATCCCTTCCAGTGTCACTGGTGCCTTCGCCGAGACCGCCACCGGCTGCTGCAGGCTCTCACCCACACCGGCCACCTGCGCCCCGCGTAACTGCGAGCCAGGGCGCATCTGTGAACCCGGGCGCAGACTTGAGCCTGGCCGCAGCCCACTTGTCTGTCCAAAGGCGGTGGTGCTGCCAAACCGTCCCTGCATTGTGTTGCTTCAAATGGAGCTCTTTTTCCTTTAATCTTCCCTTTTTCTTTCCTTCTCCCTCTTGCTACTGACTGTCTTTCCTGTATTGTGGCTGTGGTTGTCTGTTACTTTGCAACCCCACAACGTATTTGCCTTCGAACGTCTTTATTCCGCGGTCCGTGTGTTGACCCAGCAGACCGCACCGATTCCCACGCGCTGCGGTGAGGCCGGTGGGCAGTGAAACACGAAGTTGAAAAAAAAAGGGCAAAGAGAGAAAGAAAAAAAATGTGTGGTCAAGAAAAAGTGCGATGAAAAACCAGAAACGCACGCGCCCGTCTATTACAAGTCGCACATACACTTGTCTATCCCACCTAAGCAATAGCGGCGGCAGTAATCTTACTACAAGGACTATAATGGCTGCTGCTCCCGCTATTACTTAGGTGGGATAGACAAGTGTATGTGCGACTTGTAGTGACATATATATATGCACGCGTATAATACATCGTGCACTGGAGTAGATGCAATGGCGCCAACTTACTCGACAAAGAAAAGAATCAATGGGAATGGGGATGGCGATGATGATGATAAAAGAAAGAAAGAATGGCCTGCATGCAAGGCATGTACTCTGCGGTGCATAACTCCCTCCACTACTGCTTCCTCTTTTCCTTCCAATACCCCCCCCCCCTTCGTCTCACCCTCTTTTTTTCCTGTTTTCCATCCTCCTGCCCCTCTTCATCCATTCTTTTTTCGCGTTTGCATTAAAAATAGTGCATTACCGTACTGTTATCACCCTCTCTCAGGTACACGCAGCCGCAGACACCCGCACCTGCACACACATGTTCCCCTCTTCTGCGGAACACACATGCGACCGTGCCTGCCCGTGAGTCTTTGGCAACATTCACTACCCGCAGTTCCCAGCAGTCGTTGGATGAAGCTCACCAGTCCAGCTCGTCCACACGGCTACGCTTCTGCGGCTGTTCATGCTCCAGCTCCTCCTCAATAACCAGACGCTGTCGTCGTGCGGGCTTTCGCCCGTTCACGCGTACCCCGTTTTTCGCCGTGCTTTCCTCCTCCTCCTCGTCTTCCTCGTCCATGACAAACTCCGGGAATTCCTCATCCTCTTCATCCTCTAAAGCCTCGAGCTCCGCCCGATCCTCCTCCTGGTCCAGTACACGCTCAAATGCCTCACGGCTACAGTTCATAACGCTATCATACGTCCCCTTCCGTAGTCTCTCCAGCAGCTCCTTCTCGACCTCCAGCTCTAATCGCGCCGCAGCCTCTGCCTTCTCCTCACGCCGCAACAGCTTATCTTCCTGTCTCTTGTTAACCGAAACATACTCCACCTTGGGCTCTAGCAACATCTTGCGACGGCGCATAATGTACTGCTTAAGCCGCAGCAGACGTGCCTTAATCTTGTTTACAAGCTTATGATCCCACCACTGCAACTCCTCATCGATCTGTGCCAAGGCACGGGGAAAACTGGCGTCAAGTCGCACCTTCTCCCATTGACGACGTGGAAGGTGGGCACGCTCTGCAGTCTTGACATACAAATAAAGCTCGTCCTCGTGTTCAATGATGGTTGCATACTGCGCGTTGGAGAGCGGGCAAACACCACGTTGACACAAGCCAGTCACATTGTACGGGTTGCGGCAAAACCGCGTCTTCTCGTCACGTGTTTTCACTTTAAATGAGCAAAAGGTCTGCCCCATAATGTTCCACATCGCATCATCATGATTCATTGCCTCTGCGTGAGATGGGTAGCTGTCAAGTTAGTGTGCTGATGCGCGTCGTTCCGTCCTTCGTGAGTTACTTCTGCCGTTGAGTCCTTGGATGCTGCAAACTACTTAGCACACTTCGACTACCCTGCCCCTCTTGCAGTGTTCCGTCTTTTTGTTTCTTGAATGACGTATGCGCTGGGCAACCTCTCCCTCACTCTTTCTCCCTATCTCTTGCCTGTGTGCTATAAACGAATTGGCCTGTGAAGGAGTAACTACAACAAAGGTGCGGATGGGAGAAAAAAATGGCGAGTGAAGAAAAAATAATTGGTTGCTTCTCTGCTAGATGCAGGCAGCGGGGAAGACAAGAGGAGGACCGCGACCAACAAAGATGCATCCAAAAGCAGCATACACACACGAGAAGGAAAGAGACACGCACGTGAAGGCAGACAGCTAGAACAGAATCATAAAATTTGCACGTGTGTCAGTGCTACTGTTACACGCCTGTCGACGGGCGTTCACGGTCAGCACCGATGGTCTGCATCAGTGCATGGTCGCGGCCAATAAACTCACCAATAGCAGAAATAGCGGTGGTGCCGAACGGAACATGCAGCACGGTCAGTTTGACTGCCTCTGTCAAGGAGCGCTCGATATCCCCTGCCAGGAACAACGTCACGACAAGGGCACAGCGATGGTTGTGGCTCTGCGGGTCTCGGTCTAGTACATCCCGCAGTTTTTTCTGACTACAGGTGTCACCGCGCCAGGTGAGCGGTGCCGCGGTCACTAGTCGATAGGTAGCCCGCACACGCGCAGCATCACTTCCGGCATCCTCGCAAAATCCTGCGTACTCAGCTTCCAGGCGCCGCATGTGCGCATCAGCATTCCTTCCCTGAACTATTTGTGCCAACACCACCCACGCCAAGCAAAGGGCGGTGCTTCCGTCAACGTTGACGTCGCCGTCACAATGCGACCTAACCGCGTCAAGTGTTGCAAGCGCACGGTGAAAAAACTTCTCCGCATACTCGGCCTTGCCCTCCGCCATCAGTCGCTTGCCCATCCCCACCAGCCTTGATACATCCACTGACATGCATAAATCGTTGGTGGCAGTATGTGGCGACGCCGTCGGCGGCAACGAGGAGGATAGCACTGCGATCTTTCCACCACGCTGGTAAGCTGCCAAGCGCTCGCAGACACGATTCATGTTTCGTATCATTGCGCTCACCGGCTCCCTAAGCGTGTCCGCAAGGGTCTGTCGATACAACACAGCTAATAGCGGTGTGCCCTGCTCCTTCCCAAGTTGTTCCTTTGCCTCCACGAAGGCGTTGCTGCCGCAGTCCCAGAAGTGCAGCCGCACTTTTGTAGCGTGCTGCGTCACAGCAGAGCGCACAGCGTCCTCAAGAGCCATTAAATCCGTCGCCGCGACGCCGTCATGGTACGGCTCATAGCAGAGCAAAAGCCGATCATCGCTATCCGAGGCGAAAAGGGCACGGAACTCCTCCACACTGCTGACAAAGTTTGAAGAAAACGCAGACGCCATCATCAACTCTCTCCTAGACTAGCATCCATGCAGAAGGCATAAACCCACACAGTGATAAGAGGGTAAGGGAGAGAAAGAGAATGGAGTGAGGGAAAAGAAAGCACTGAGGGGTCAAACAAAGAATGATAGTTCCTCAAAATTCGTGAATTCCAAGGAAACAAAGCCAATGAAGGGAACACGCAACTGTATTCGTACAGACACACAGATGAATGCGATTACTCGATCCATTACATGTCACTAGAGAATCAAAGTAAAAAGAAAGAGAGAGTAGGCTATGTACATCATACCTTGTTCGAGGCAAGTGGTATTCAGCTACGCAACTCAATCATTCGAAGGCAGCAGCCGTAAATCCACCCGTTGGCAGAGGCCTTGCGGGGAGGAGCGAACACAGTAGCCAGACTCGTAAAGCACGTACACCTTTTCAGTCCCCATCGTGTAGACTCCTTTGCCATGTGGCAAATCCTCATGCCAAGTCCCACAAAGCGTACCCCCACCGCGAATGTTAAGTTCCCCTTCTCCGTGTTTCTGGTCGTTGAGCCACTCTCCAGTGTACACCACATCATCAGAGCGGTACACACCATGGCCGCAGCGTTTGCCGTGGAAAAACTCACCAGCATAACTCTGCCTAGTTGTAGGACTAATAAACTGTCCTTTACCATGATACATGCTTTTGTGCCACTCACCCTCATAGATAGAGCCATCCGCATACTTGCACTGCCCACGACCTTCAATAGCTCCAAAGCACCACTCACCCTCATACTGCAAAGACGCACTTGTGTACGTTCCAATGCCGTGTTTGTGTCCGTTCTGCCATTCTCCCGTGTAGGTGTCCCCATTGAAATAGGTCATAGTCCCACGCCCGTGTTCACAACCATCCATCCACTGTCCCTCGTACTTGCCACCGTTTGGAAGTAGATACGTCCCTGTGCCGTTGTACACGCCATTCACCCATTCGCCCCTGTATACGTGTCCATCGTTGTACACATACTCACCATAACCTCGCAGGAGTCCATCCAAAAACTCCCCCGTATAAATTCCCTCAGGCTCTATCAGCTCTCCACGACCGTGCCATTTGCCATCCTGCCATTTCCCGCTGTAGAAAGTGCCAAAATCGGGACTGTGGTATGAGCCGGTGCCATTGCGTAGACCAAGAAACCATTCGCCTTCGTAGAGGTCATTAGACTTCACTCGCTTCAGGTATCCCGTACCGTGCATGCGACCACTCTTCCAATTCCCCTCGTATGTGTCACCATTATCAAAGACAATTGTTTGATATCCTTCAAGTCGCAACGTGGTCTGCTGCTCACGGATAATAACAGTAATTTGTGCAAGAAGCTGCTGTGTGATCTCTGAGGCCTGGTTATCCAGTAGTTCCAACTCGTGCCGCCGCTCAAGCTGGACACGGAGCAGTTGTTGTCGCGCCTTCTTTTGTTGAATCCTCTCCTCATCCTCAGAGTCGCGCAGGTCAAACGCCAAGCCTGCCGTTCGTTGCACGGCAAGCGAATTAAGAAGAATTTCCGCCCCATTCGGGGGAAATGACAGCAGATTTAACATAGAGCTCCTTCCCACGAGCATCGACGATGTCGTCGACCGTGCATGGGTGGCGGTGGACATCCCTAAGTATTGCCCACGCTGCCGTCACTTGTGCAAACGCCCAAGTCTCGCACCCCACTAGGGGTGAGGGGAGGAAGGAAGCACAAGAAAAAGACAAAAAAAAATGACACATAGAGTGAACAAAATCTCCAGTCTTCCAGTCACGCTAACAACAAATGTGCTCGTTGGTGGCACCACAAACAAAAAAAAAGTCAGAATAAAAGCAAGTGCACAGTGAATGGCGCTGCCCTCCCTCCAAAAAAAAAAAAAAACTCAATCTTTCTCTATCAGTGTATACGATGACATTTGTCACACCATACCCAAAAAAAGGCAGACGCAAAACGCTTTACTTTCCCCGCATCTGCATCATAACACTTTTAAACTCCTCAAAGGAGACCTCGCCATCGCCATCCTCGTCAGCCTCTGCGATCATCTCTTGCAGCACGTCGTCGCCAGGGTTCTCTCCCAGCAGTTTGGCCACCTCCTTCAGGTTGGCAAACGAAATCTTTCCCTTCTTGTCGAGGTCAAACAGCTGAAATGCCTTCAGTATCTCCTCCGGTGAGTCCTTCTTCGCCATGCGTGACTTCACCACACGCTCAAACTCGCTGTACCCAATCAGGCCCTTGGAGTCCGTGGACATCGTGCGGATCATCCGCTCCACCTCGTCGCGCGGCAGGTCGCCAAACCCGAGTCCCTTCATTGCCAGGGCCATCTCCTCTGCATCAATGGCGCCAGAGCCGTCGGCATCGAAGAGGTTGAATGCCTCACGAATTTGCTCGTCCGTAAGAGCTGCCATAGATGATTA
>NW_021706121.1:0-17230 GCF_003719475.1 Trypanosoma rangeli
GATGGCGGTGCTTCCACGTTGCGGTGGTTCTCGCCTGCACCGAAGGAGTGTGAACGCCAACGTTTTTTCTTCTTTTTTTGTTCTGCTCTTTGTGTCTCCGATGCAGCACCAAGGCAATAATTAAGCTTTCCACAGCCACCAAAAAGGAACCATGTTCTGCTGTCCCTCTTTGCGCATACTGGTGCTGATCATGGCCGTATTGGCCACCGCCTGTGCTGTGTGTGCCAACATTTTTCCTGTGTTCCAAAAGAAGAGCGATACTGTGACGATGAAACAGACACTATGGTACAGCAGAACAATCTTGCCGGGTGGCAATGAAACCGAGCATAAGGTGAGCAAGAGCTTGTGCCAGCAGTACAAGTTATTTTTTCAGGCCTCTGAGGCGATGATTATGGGTGCTATTGGTGTTGGCCTCATCGTGATGGTTTTTGTCATCGTTCAGATGATCTGCGGGTCTCTGTCGTGTTGCTTGGGGTGTTTGACATCGCTATTGATTACTATTGCATCTGCGGCGTCTGGGGTGTGTGTGGCGCTTCTTGTGTACGGGTACATGAAAGGCTACTGCCAGGACGACACCGCACTCTCTTCCATCTACGCTCCCTTCAAGGACCAGAACTACAAATTTGCGGAGTCATTTTACCTCATTTGCGTTGCATGTGGTCTTTTTTTTCTATCCAGATTTTTTCAGTGCTGGGTCTAAAATAAGCCGAATGGCTGCGTTGCGTTTTATTATGTTTTTTTTGTTTTTCTGTGTAATTTTTTTGAGCGATGTGCGTTGTTGTTTTTTGCTTTGTTTCTTTTTTGTTTCGTTTTGTTGTTTGGATTTTGTTGGGCTTTTATTGTTTTTTTTTGATGCTTTGTGTTTTTGTTGTTGGCATTATCTGTTGTCGTGGCATACTTTTGCTGTTCTCTTCTGTGTTTTTTGCATCGTTGTTGCGAATTTGTAAGTATTGTTTTTGCCTCCTGGCTTGGGGCATGTTGTGATGTCGTACTCCTGTTTGTTTTGGCCTGGGGGGGTGTGCGAGGGACTGGTGTCCCTCTTCGGTTCAAGTTGTGGAGCGCGTTAGAGGGATGCGAGTGTGAGTGCCTTTATTCTTTGTTTGGGTGCCGTGTGTTCTGCTTTTTTTATTGTTTCTGTTTTATTTGTGTTACCTTTTTTTTCTTTTATGGTTTTGCTCTTATTGCCCGCCGATGTGTCTCCCGCACGCTGTGGGTTCGTCTGCACTGATAGAAACGGGCTACCGCGGTGGTGAGGAAGAGTTTGGGCACGGGTGTGCACGAGCGTGGGCCGCCGCTGACTGACAAGGCGGCTTTTTCGTGTTGCCACCCTCGCCATCGTTGCGGTGTCCAGGCAATGTCTCTGCGAGAAGACATTGCAGCGCTTACGGCGGCATTGCATCGGTTCTCTTGCCTGCAAGACCGCGGTAGGAGTAGTGGAATGCCTGACTGCAAACTTTGTGGTGCTAACAACTGCAATGGCGTCACGGAGAAGGAAAAAAATGCAGACCGACCTACCGACTGCGCCGGATGTACAACGCGTCTCTCGGACGTTGAGATTTCCGCCATTTCCATGGCTGTGGAGGGTGATGCTTGTGGTGATGCTGAATCTGCGTCGACGCAACAGGCTGTCGCGTTGCAGTTTCAAAGCCCAAGAGCCTACGAGTCTACTTTTGTAGCACCCCCCAGCAGCAACACGACAGCGTTGCCCTGCGGTGATGAGTCGGATTCACATCGAAAGAGCGTCGGTGGACTTAATGTTACGCGTGCTACCACCCCGCAGGAAAGGGTGGCTTTGGACGAGTGTCGTACGGCAGTGTGGGAAAGGAATAGAACTCGCGGCGAGGGTTTGTCGGTGATGGCTGAGGAAGCCACACAGTTCTCCAGCATTGCATTAGACGCCACCGCTACCTCCTCTGGGGAAAGTACCGCGTTGCATGATACACCACAAGACTGTCAGCACCAGATGGAGGAGGCGTACATACACATTTTGCGGAAGCTGCTGTTGGAAATACACCATTTGGATGCCCGTACTAAGGCCTTATCTGCACAGTGTGAAGGTGAACGTGAGAACTGGCAGAATTTGCAACGCAAACATGAAAAAGAGCTTTTGGGCCGTAATGCTTTAATTGGTGCACTAAGGCAGCACCTCGTGGATATATGCGCAGGTGGCGACAGCGCATCAGCCGGTGATGCCCGCATGAGCAGTGGAAGTGAGTGGACATTGGGGAACTATGGTGCCCGACTCACCCCCACTGTGGTAAACAGGTGTTCCACAAAGGAGAGTAGAAGCAAAAGTGGCGCCGGAACCACGACTGATATGCACCTGTATGATCGGCCCGTCGTCTCTAGTGAGTTATGTGGTATGAGCTCTTCTTCCACGGTGGAAAGGTCCTCTAGGCAAGGGCAGCAGCGAACATCTGAGGAAGTCAGGAGAGGAAGTAGTGTTGGTGGAATACGTCAGGGTGTCAGTGGCGATGCTGGCACGTTGACGCATCCAAATTCTCTCAGCGAGTTTCAGCAACAAAGGTGTTCTTACTGGGGGGCCACCCGAGCGATTGAAGAGGTAGCGACACAGACAAGTTTCGTGGGAAAGCCTGAAACAACAGCTGCTGCTGCAACGGAGACTCAGCGCGTGGAGGACGCCTTGGAAGCAATGCCTCGGAAGGGTTTATCAAAATGTGCACTGGGGGAGGTCGCCAAGGGTAACAGCGGTGAGGCAAATCGCCCGGTGCAATGCGCCACGTCAGGATCCGCACTGTATCACTCCCACAGGGGACATAAGAAGCGAAGGCCGCGCGCATTGACGAAACTAGAAGAATTTGAAATAGAACGAAATAGAAGGAAAAGTGAAGTACCTGCAACGCATGTGGTGCTACGAACTCCTGGCCGTTTTGGGCGCTCAAATGGGGGAGCCTGTCAGCACTCAAGTGGTTGTGGTTTGTGTTGCCGTAACGAACTTTGTGTTGAAGCTTGTGCGTTGATCCAACGCGGCTCGAAGGGAGTGCGTCCTGCGAGTCGACCCCGTCGCACGTCTCTTTCAAAGATACAGCGGAACAAGCATCAGATAGAATCATGCGAAACCCGCGAACTGCTGCGCGGGATAATGGAGAAACACGCGTTGATGGAAGACCGTTTGCGGATATTTCAGGAAAGGCTGGACAAACAAGAGATGGGGCTGCAGAACATGACTGGTCTGTTCCGTGATGTCATGTTGCCCTCCACGGCGGGTTCGCAAAAATTTCGTCCCATCGCGGATTCCCTCTAGCTCTCTGGGATACTCCCTCTTCATCCACTTCACAGTCCTACGATCATAGAGAGGGAGAGAGGAAGGGAGTGAGTGAGTGTATTGTCAGCGTGCGTCTGCGGTTGGGGATTGTTGGGCTATCGGTTTTTGTTTGACACTTTTTTTTTTCGTTGTTTGCTGGCGAGAGGAAGCGGGGGTGGAATAGCTGCTAACGAGGCGAATACGAAAGGTGTAGGTATTTCTTTTTTAAAAAACAAGCAGGAAAAAATAATAAAAAGAGGAAGATAAAAAAAGAAAAAGTGAATCAAAGAGGGAGAAAAGCATGTTTCGACGACTGGGAGCGAATGCCAACAAGTTGGCGAGGCCGGTGAACAAAGATGCTGTGAGTGTGGCCCGCCGCCATCTGGAACCCATGAGTACATGGTACTTGGCTTCATGGACCATGGTGTGGTACTATGCCTTCTTCTTCTGGATGCCGATGGTATGGACAGACCTGATGGTGCCGTCCTTCGTGTACAACAAGCTTCCTGTCATTCATTTTCTTCAGGAGAAGCGGGCGGAGCAGAAGCTGCGCCGTGTGCTCGATGAAACTTACACGGAATGGACCGAAGAACTTGATCAGGCACACATCACAGAGGCCATAACGCGATCCTTTAATTTATGAGACCGAAATAGTGAAGAAATGGTGATACTTTTGTTTTTTCTCCTTGTAACGATTGCTTCTTTCGTAGCGGATGGAGATTTGTGGCCGCACCTTTGCGCAGGAGAAATTGTTGGTGGTGGGGGAAGGAGTGTTAGCTTTGACGTATTTATATCTGTATGCCGGGATGTGTGTATGTCTTTTGGTAGGGAGGTCGAAGTTTCTCAGAAGAAATGATGGCAGCTGCGGCAATGGAGTGGGGGAAGGGGCATCGTTCACTAAGATTCATGGCTGTGCTTCCACGCACTGTTGCTTTTTTGTCTCAAAATGTGCTGTATTCTTTTTATTATTATTTTTTGCACATTTTGTTATGTACGTGTGTTCTAAATAGAGGCTGTTGTTTGAAGTGAAGGTGATTTCTATTCATCACTCGCGCGCTCGCTTTTTCTGCGTGTGTGTGCTTGAGTGGTAACGTGGGGGAGAAACGACTTTGAGAAGGGCGAGGCAATGAGCGCACCTGCGGCGCTTTTATCATCGCCTGCGTCTCTTCGCAGTCGTTGTGAGGAAATTCTGTGCAACCTTGTGGAAACGCAGCAGGGGCTCGGGAGGGAGTGGAAAAACGTTCAGCCTTGTGTTTTACATGCGTCGCAGCTGCTCCTGCAGCAGGCGCAGCAACACGACGAACGGTTGGGGCAGCTGGAGGACAAAATGAGTCAGGTTCTGAATGCCGTGGAGGTCATTGTGAGCGATTGTCGGCTTAAGGAGCAACGCTACCGTATCGACCGCGAAACCACGGAAAGGGTAATACAGGAGCTCCAGCAAACCAGCCGGCAGCTTCACGACGCTGTGGAGATGGAGCGCCGTGCCAGCCATCAGTTTCGCGAGGAGATACTCTACCCCGGTTTAGCGGATCTACAGCAGCAGATTGATTGCATTCTGTCAGATGTGCACGCATATGTGCCTTCATCACAGCCACAACAGCGACTATCATCCTCAATATCATTGGCGCCGCCACCCCCGCCTTTGCCAGCAGCAGTTTTTGAAGCTCCGACCGATGGTGACCGCAAAGGGTGTGTGGATGACTCTCCACTGAAAGAGATGATTCGGGAAGTGAAGTGTCTGCGCAATCAGTGGAAGCAGCTCCTGCAACAGTCGCAGTCAACCTTGCCGGTCTCTTGGAAACGCGGAGAGTCATCCAGCGGGGATGTCAGAAGTTCCATAAAAAACAGAAGAGTTCTGCTCTCTATGGTGCGTCCGAGTGTGGACTGCAGTCTGGCACGGTGGCATTGGCGTGGAGGTCACGTGTCGTTGCCAACGCTTTCCATGGATAGCCCCATTCCGTGGAGCACACTGCATGTGCGGAAGACAACAACAGGGGAATGGCTCTCAGTTGGCATAACCCCCGAAGGCACGGCTCTTCATTCCGAGCTCAGTGAAGGAGGAGGGCCCCCATTTCTCTGGCGTCCAAAGCGTCCTTCTGTCATTGAGCTCTTAAAAGGCGGCATCTATCGTGTAACGGTCTCTCTGCTCAGCAGCTGCAGTCGTCGTACCGGTGGGAAGAGCCCCGGCAGCGGGGGGGGCGTCGTCGGATTTGTGCCGCCGTCCGTATTGCTAAGGGTGAACGACAATACCGTCTTTAGCTTTTTCACGGGGGGGTCCACCTGCTACACCTTGCAGCCATCACAGGGAACCGGCCGCCAAAATGTTTCTGCCCTTCATGTCAGTAGCAACAGAACAGCCGCGTCTTGTCAGACGTGTGCGTGTCCCCGTCGGTTGTGCAGCTGCAGTGCATCAGTCGCATGCACAACTTCATCCTTTGTAGATTTTCTTCGTTTACCGTCCGGGTCATGTCTGTCTGTCCACTGCCACGACGCGACTGACACAAGCGCGGCACATGAAGCATTTCTCGAGGTGGAGTTGGTGGCCGGTTAGCGAGATGCAAATGAGCCCCTCTTTTTTGTTGACTTTATTCCCGCTGATGGAGAACCGTGTGTGTGTGTGGTGATGCATGCGTGCTCCGCGCGGAATCTTTTTTTTCTCCCACACATGCACACACAAAACAAAATACAAAAAAAAATGACGATAGAAAAGAAGATGCAAACAAATACACCCCCCTTTCACAGGAACGGCAAGTAAACACAAGAAGAGACGAAGAAGTGGTATGAAAGGGTTGCGTCGATGCTGCAATGGTGGTACATCTTTAACGGGTTCTTTGTATCTGTGTATGTGTGTCCAACTGTTTCCATCCATTTTCTTTGCAACTTTGCCGCGTTCCACTTACGCTTATCGCCTCAGAGAAGGAGCCCCTCCCTGCCCGCCCGCCTCAGGGAGAAAATAAAAATATATAACAGAAGGTCCACAACCTAGTCCCTTTAACAGGGGTAGAGACAACACACAACACACTCACATTTAGCTGACATGGGTCAGAGGAATTCATTGGTGCTGGCTAGCGACACCATCAAGGGGGAGCAGTACCGCGCCTACCATGCGGCTCGCCAGAACATTGTGCATCGTGTCTTTCAGAAGTGTATTGTCCCTTCCAGTACAGAGACGAGCGATTTTAAGCTCACCAAGGATGAGCAGACATGTGTGGAGGAGTTCGCGCTCCTTTACGCCGCGTTCGCCAAGAATGGCTTCGCTCAGCTCAGTCAACTGTATGATCAACATCAGCGGGATATGTACGAAAAGGCGCGGTTGGAAATGATGGCGCAGCAGGCAAGAAAGGAACTGAAACACTAACAAGTCTTTTGTTGTGCACAATTGCACGTCTGCATTTCTCACCCTGTACGTGGATATGTGTGTACGTTACACGAAAGACGCGACTAAACCAAAACTTGAAAAGAAATAAAAAGGACGAGAGTTGGGCATCCCAAAATGGTGGTAAGAGAAGCCGTAGGAGATAAGCTGCTAACACTGAGGCATCCTGCGCAGAACCCCACTCTCACGCTTACACGAATCCACTCACATACATATGCGTTTTATTATCTTGCAATACATGTGCAAAGGTGTATTCTCCATTATGTGTTTTCCCCTCCTTTGCCTTTTTGTGTTGCTTTCTGCCCGTATGTGAGTGGGTATGTCCTCATTTTAACCTGATTTTGTTTTTATTTTGTGATTATCTTTTTTTTTTGCCTCCCTCCAGACTCATAGAGAAGTGAAGTTCAAAAGAGAAGAGTTTTTACAAGAGGTTTGACGACATTACACGCGGGTCGCTAAAATGGGAACCCTCGCACCTCCCTTCACAGCGTTAGAGGCCGACAACAGTGTGGTCAACAGGGATGACTTAAGCACACCACTCGCCGTACCGCAAAACTCCGCATTATGGCGGCCACCGCCGGTGCCAAAGACACCCGCAAAGCAGCGCAGAACTGTGCATAGAACCCGAAGCCAGATGCGGTGTGCGCCACTCAACAACAGTCAACGTGGTCCACGGAATGCTGTGCAGGATATCCGCAAGGGTCTTGCTTCAAGGAAGCGGCCATCCTCTGATTTGTCGCAGTTCAGTGCATTACAGTTGGATGACACAGATAATTCCATGCCTATCATCTCACAGGATGGTGAGGTCGAAGTACCACGTCGTTGTGTAAATCGCCCTGTGGCGCCACTTGGCTTTTTTTCGGCTGCTGTGCTTTTCCCATCTCAGACGATTTCCTCTCAGGGGGATTGTCTGCCACGGCGCGGGCAGAGTGCCTCTTTCATCCGTGCCTCACCAGAGGGATTGGACCACTCACAAGCAGACACCGAATACTCCAATTTATTTAATCGGCGTATTTTAACCGACTACCGGGAAATTAAGGATCTCGGTTCTGGTTCCTTTGGCAAGGTCACACTTTACGAAGAGACAGGCACAGGAGCTCTTGTGGCAGTGAAAATGTCGCCACCTTTGACGAATGCTGAGCAGCGTCAACGCTTTTTGCGGGAAAAGGAAATATTGACTTTTACTCGAGGTTTTCCACATGTTGTGCAGCTTCTGGATGCGTGGGAAGAGGGATCTATTCCGCAGATGTACCTCCAGATGGAATACTGTAAGGGTGGTTCTGTGGCTAATATGGCGGAGCTGCGGCGTAAACGCGGGGAGCGATGGGAGGAACGGGAATTGTTCATATTCCTTGGACACATGGCTCTTGCGTTGGATGCATTGCATAGTGCCAATATTGTACATTTGGACTTTAAGCCGGATAATGTGCTGATAGATGGGGATGGAAGTTACAAACTTAGCGACTTTGGTTGCAGTGTAACTCTTAACGAAGAGGGTCGTCCACGGCGGTGCCTTATTCCAGGCAACCAAAGGACGAGCAATGCATCACAAATGGTGAACGGTAACACCATGATGGACCTTATTGGGCTAAGTATGCCGACTCAACTTAGCACCATGAGTGTGGAGGAGGGGGACTGTCGCTATGTGTGTGCGGACATGCTTAACCAAAAACGGCATCCCAAGGCGGGCGATATTTTTTCTTTTGGTATTTCACTCTTTGAGCTCATGTCAGGGGAGGCGTTGCCGCAGCACGGGACACCTTTTTTGGAGCTGCGCAGTGAACTACCGGTAGAACTTCTCGAGTCCCGCGGTTACTCAAGGCCTCTGATTGATCTTGTAGCCCTACTTATGCATAACGACCCAGTCGCACGTCCAACCGCACGTGATGTGCTGCGCTTTTTTTACCTCCCACCACGCGTTCCGGAGTTGGTCACAAAGTGGTCTGCCGCAGAGGAGACATGCGAGAGCGAGGAGGCATCGACACTCCTGGAGATGCGCTTTGTGCATACCGCACTTGAGGTCTCTTTGTGGCTGGTGGGTGCAGCACGCCGGACGCTTGAAGGGGCGTCTCTCAATAACAACAACAACAACGGCGGCGGCGGCGGCAGCAGTGGTGGAAACTGTGCCACTGGCGGTGATGCTCTTTGGAGACGACCGCGAGTCGACATTGAGGAGTCGTGCACGCCGAAAACGCCTGTGATCATCCGCAGGCTAGGCCGTAGTTGAGGGTAAGTCGCCGTAGCCTACACAGTGGGTATCGCTATAAAACAAGAAGTGAAGCAAAGGGAGAGAATTGGGGCAGGTATATATAGAAAAAAAAAACAATAAAACACACAACAAGCTGATGCGGGAAATTAGTTTTTATTGCTTCATACCACCACCACCACATGTACGTAGGGATGCATAACATTTTTCTCCCTATGTTTCATTGTGTCTCTGAATCAGTTGAATTGCAGGTTCGGAAATTATCTTTAGAGTTGCCTCTGACGGTCACAACTTTCTTGTAGAGGCTTCGTAAGCTCGGCAAGTCTCCCGCTTGTCTCAGTAGAGTGGTATGTATTTACGTGCCCCATCTGCGTTGTGTCATGGGGGTGGGGGGTCTCCTGCACCACAGTGTGCACAACACGTGCGTGTAACATATCAAAAAAAAAAAATTCTTGTTTCTTTCCGCTGCTATTACAGGAGTCTGCTTCTCACAATGCGAGCAAATGAGAAGAAGGATGCGGGCGAAAAGGCGGTCCCAACGAAATACCCTTCTTTGCAGGGTGCGGACGCCAGTGATGAATGTAGCCGTTCAACCTTCAGGCCGGTGCTGCTCGAAGTAGCGGGCTCGCTGAGCGACACGGTGTGCCAGGATGTCACACGGCGCCTACGACAGCACCGCAACCGATACGCCCCCATTCTTAGACTAGCAGCCACGCTGATGGTACCGGCGGTGCCGGAGGTGGAACTCTTCGGTTTTAGCGAAGGTGTTGGGGTTGGTGATGAGTGGAGCGCAAATGACAAGAAGGAGGCAACCGAAGAAAAAGAAAAGTGTGGGCACAATAGAGGCTGTAGCAGAAGCGATAGCCCCATGACAAAGAAGAGGCCGAGAGCCGATGCCCTTATCTCCGCCCCTCGGGCCGCTATTACAGCAGAAAGGCGAATCGAAGTTGTGCATCGCCTACATGAAAATAATGGTGATATGACGGCTGTTGAGAAGCTGGAAGCATTTATGGCGTATCACTTTCTTCCACTGGCGCTGACACATAATTGTTGGCCGGAGTTTTCACACGCTGAGACACCATTTGCACTTCGTCAGTATGTGCACGAAGTGACACGCACGTCTTCGTTTCTCATTGCGGACCTTACAGAACGTGTAGCAGCCATTATTGATCCACAGTTTGATACGTCTGTGTACGAGGCGGATATTTCGGCGTTACAGCTTCAATTACGTGGTGTTGTGCTTTCGCACTGCTTCGTAGACATTGCAATGGGGCATGCTGCACTGCTGGCAAAACATCCAGAGGCGGTGCTCTTAAGCGGCACACCGTGGATACAGGAGATGGACACACCCGCAGAACCGTGGCCGATGTTATCATTAGGCCCACGTTTGCAACTTTGCTGTGTCCCCGTGCCCTCCTTTTCCCCGGAATGCATGTTGGTTGAGTTGCGTTTTGATTCCAATCTACTGGCACTCTTTACAGGCACCGTGATTGGCACCGATGCTGCCCCACGTCATGATTTTTTTGCCGATTTTCCGGGACTTTCTTCAACAGGTACTTCCTTGTCTCTAGAGACGGCAACAACAGTGGCGCAACGTTTTCTCAAGGAGCGTTTGTGGGACAGGTACTTTGCCCAGTCAGGTGAGAGTAATAATAGGCACACGCTGGATTATGTTGTCGTGTTTCCATCCCACGGCGGGTATAACAACGTGACACATCAGCTGGATCTCTACTGGGCGGCTCATGTGGGCGATCTAAAGCGAATGAAACACTCTCGCAAGGTGCTAGACAAACTTTTGGACCCCGCAGATTACGTCACGTACGTTCACGGGCGTCCACCACTTCCCAAGCCACTATTATTCTCGCATATAAGAGAACACAATTTGCTCTCCTTCCCCTCTGCATTCGGTGGAAGTGGAGCCAGACTTTTATCACGGAGCTCTTTGCCGTCTTATCATTTTCCAAGTCTCAATGATGCTGTTGCGGCTTCCTCAGCCATGACACCCATCGTTCTGGACATCAGGGACAACACGGACCACGAGAAGGTGCATTTGAAAGGATCTGTGAATATTCCAATGAATTTCCCAGATACTGCCTACGGTGCCAAGAAGGCAGAATTGTGGCTTCAGTGTTTGCTGCGACCACTTCAACCCATTGTCGTGATTTGCGCAGGTGAGCAACAGCTTTCGCTTGTACGAAAGCGGCTAGCATTGATATCCCCGGGGGCACCAATAGAAATCTATACCGCGAATGAGCTAGACGCTCCTTCCAGTCCTCCTTTTGAAGTTGGTGCAGGCACGCAGACAGGGGACTACATTACAGTCAAGCCTCTTCCAATGTCCATTATGTCGAATTATTTGCCGCGTCAGCTTGTGTGGGTGACTGACTCGGACACATGTGCCTTCTTGAGGATTGGTAACTATGAGCAGCTTAAGTGTATCGAACCATCTGAGGACACCTTGATTCTCGACTGCCGCACCTCGTACGAGTTCAAAAATGGCTCGCATAAGCACAGCATTCATGTTTCTTTGGCGGATCTGTGTCAGATAACAGCTCTAGATACGGTGTCAGCATCCTCATCCTCATCAGCATTGGCGAGAAGTACACATGAACAGGGGACGCCGGTGGTTGATTTTCATACCCCATCCTCGCAGCTTGGCCAAATCCTTTTGGAGAAGTTATACGATAGCTGTATGGCTGCGGGCATCCGATGTCGCTTTTTGTGTCAGGACATCAAAAAAATTATTGTGTACTGTGCCGGTGGATATCGCTCCATTATTGCTGGCTCTTTGCTGCGTCGGGCATTTGAAGCAGCCGCAGTGTCGATTCAAGTGCATGATGTAGTAGGGGGCGCGCTGCAGATCATGAAGCAGAGGCCGGACCTCTGGACGGTTAAGGATCGCTCCATCATATGTGTCAGCTGACCCCGGTAGGCTAGTAGAGGCAAAATGAAAAAGGTGATGCCAACAGTGCCTTGAGGAAGGCTGCAAAGGCATCTTGGTTTCTTCTTATTTTTTCTCTACGAGCTGAATAATGCGCGCACATGTGCACGGACTATCCCCTGAAACTCCTATTGTCTTTTTTTCCATGATGTTAACGGAATAAACCCCTCGAGGGTGTCCGTCAGCTGAATTTACACACGGCAGTGTGTTGAGTTGCCTACGATTTGCGTTGGTGCACACATACACACTGCTCACTGGAGTTTCTCTCTCTTTCTCTTTTTACATTGTTCTGCGTGAGAGAGGCACATTCCACTCATCCCTCACACCGTGCGGTGGTGGAGAGCAAATCACACGAGCATAATATATCTATCTATCTGTGGCAACAGTATCTGCCACACTGAATACAAATACAATAACTTGACTGGCGTAGGTGTCGTGCCGAGCTGTACGGATGACACCGAAACCCATGTCAGTTTATAGTTGTTGTGTCTCAGGTTAATCTGCGAAAGCACAGCATGGAAGTGCGCTGCTCCTCAAATGCGTCCAGAAGGTTATTTCTTGCAAACCTTTCATATTTATTTTTTCTCTATCCCCCTTTGTTTTTCCTATACGCACGGGGAAAAGGATGATGGAGCTTCAAGCATTAATCCAGCTGGTGAGTGAGTACCACCCCGGGGGCGAGACCTCAGCGTCGCGATCATCACTTTTGACTGCTGTGCGGCAGCTTAAGATAGCTCTGTCAGACATTGAAAAGGTTGGTGAAGGCATTCGCCCTCTTGTAAAGGCACTTGTTACCGCATCTGTGTACCTTCCAGAGGAATGGGAAGATATTCTAAAGGTCCTGCGTGGCGTGCTCGCAAATAACGCAGTGCCGTGGCTGCATCGGGCCTTTTTGCTGAAGGCCCTTCCGGGGATGTTTCTTGATGCACCAGTGGAACGGCGCAGTCAGTATGGGGATGCACTGTGCGAGGTGCTTGTGCACTGGTCCATACCCCCGCCAGAAAGCGAGGAGGCTGATACACAAAATACACAGGGCGAGGCATTGCAGAGTCCTAACCCGCAAGAACGGCGTGTTGCCTTGACGGCTCTTCTTAGCCTTCAAGAAGAATGCAGCGCCTCAATTGTGGAGAAGCTTACGGCACAGCTCCCTCACTCGCTGTCAGCGTGTGTGTCAATCGTGTCAAGCTCTTCAGCTCAAGAAGGGTTGAAAAGGGCGTTTGAGTTGTGGCTCTGCCATCCATCGCAGTCAGTGGAGGCATCCTGCACACTGGAACTTCAAAAGGCATTGAAAGAGCACTTTCGGGACTATGGTGGCTTAAGGTGCGAACAGCTCTGCGCCGCGCTTGTATCACAGAATCCACCGAAAAATCTCACTGAGCTTGATGCATTGCAGAAGCAGCTGCTGGCATTGGAGGAGATGGGCGCGTCGCATTGCAATATTGTCGGCAAACGGGTCCCTTTGGCGTTTCTGCTTGCGAAGGTCGCAGAAGTATTGAATTTTATCTACTCATCAGAGCAGAATTGCTTAGAGAAGAGTGTGAGAGACTTCACTGTGCCGTTATCTGTCATTCAGTTGCTCGTGCAACTAACTGACGTGGCATTAGCGACGCCGGACAGTTTGAATAGTCAAGAACTTGAAAAGGTTTCTGCGTGTCTCGTGGCGATAGAGAGTGCTGACGCAGCTTTGGATGCCCCTCTGCCAATCATTGAGTGCGTCCTCCATCTTGTTCTTCGTGCACTGCCATGCGTGTCAACCACGGATGAAGGCGTGAGGTCCCTTCTGAATGAAATCTTTCGCGTTGCCGGCACTCTGCTGCCTGTCGTAGAGGAAGCCGTACTGAAGATTCACTCCGCTGCTCCTCTTCTGCGTGAGCAGCAGCATGCAGTGGATTTTAACACAAAGACGGATGGCAAAGAAGGCTCGACGCAGGCGACACATCCCTTTTTAACGGCGCTGCGTGTGGCCCAAACGGTGGCGCAGTTGTGCCGTATTTGTAGAAAAAAACTTCAACCCAATAGAGCGAAGCCGCGAGACGAAGAAGGCTCACACAATGAGCTTAGGGATATCGCTGCAGCGGTGCGCTGTGTAACACCGTCATGGAGAAGAGAGAAGACAAAAACCCAACCTTTACAGGCGCCAGCAAACCCACACTCACGTCGGGTGGTCGCGGACGTCTCGGGAATCAGGAAAGAGCCGCATCATTCATATAAACAACCACGCCATGGTGATCGAGGCGGTGGGCATCCTCCTCTAAGACGTCGCCGCCGTGAAGCGCCACCGATGTAGAGTTGCATTAAGAACAACGTGGCGTGCGAAGACATTTAATAAAAATTACAAGCGTCCACACACAGGCCTTGTACTCTCTTCCATAGTAGCGGATCTGCGTTTGTGAGATAAAAAAGGGGAAGAATGAGGAAAACGAAGACACGTGCGGTGGAACTTCATCTATGGAACCAACGGGTGACGCTACGAAAGTGCATTGGAAGGCGAAGGGGGAAGAATAATGTTTCTCTGACCTCCTCTCATTTCGTTCGCAACGCCTGCTGCATGCAGCTTCTTTCTTTCTTTTGCATCTTTTCCTCTGTCTCTTTAGGGCAAGAGAATACATTTTCTCTTATTATTTTGCTCGTCTCACGTGGGAAGGGGGAAAAAAAATCAGTGGAAGTAGCGAAGATAAATACAAGTAGGAAGGATTTTTATTTTCAGGCTGAGGCAACAACGACAAACGACGGAGAGGGTACTTGCGTACGTGTGAGCAGTGGCTCAAAGTGGAGCATCTGGGCTGCATCTAAGGTGTTTCTCCCAGTCTGTAATTTGGCAATCGTGGCTGAAAAGCAGGCAGCAATACATATATATATAACCACCATCTTCCTTTGTTTATACCTTTCAACCTGTTCACCGGCGCCCACACCGTTTTTTGAATTGGTTTTGGAGGGGTGGTGGGGAGCATATTTACACAGTAACAAATAAACTCCTCTTTTACTTGAGGCAATGTGGCGACAGACGCGGGTAGTGCTGCCAGTTGCTTTGGCTGTCGCCAACAAGGGTACCTCGTCAATCCCCGCCACTACCAGCTCAACCCTCTCATCAGCAGGATCGACTGCACGCTGTGGCGCTACGCAGACGAGCCTGCAGGGGCTTCGCGTTGCAGCTTACTTTGAAAACTCCGAAACGGCGAGCACAGATGAACCAATTGCTATTGGACAAATAACAGCTCAAATATCAGAGTCGGTGTACGCCGTTTTCTTTAAGGAGATTGCTCTTTCGCCTGTGATCGAGGTAGGATCGCGGGTGTACGTCACTTGCGGTCAGGATGCAGTTTGTACCCCTGATCCAGCCAAACCCAGTGAGGTGCGTCCCACACCTATTTTTAACACGGCGGGACTGACGGAGGGAAATGCAGTGGCGACAACAGGGCCAGCGGCAAAAAACACATCAACTCTAGCCAATGGAACATCCCACCATAAAAATGCACCCACGACTGGAATGCGACAAATGACTGTAGCAACGGGAATAAGCACGCCATCTGTGGATGCCGCTGCTTCTGTGAACACCGCTACTGCTACCACCACCGCCGCAGCCGCTCCGCCTGTATATGCGTCAAGCACGGGTACAATAATTGGTGGTTTAGTGGCCAAAGTCAATGGAAATGGTACCTTTGCAGTCCTCTTAGATAACGACCGCTTTGACCTTGCCGTACCACGTGAAATGATTGCTCTCTCAGAAGGGCGTTCGAAGTTTATTTCGAATGAGAAGTTTCAAGAAGTGTTAGAATGGGTAAAGTCCGCAGGAGTGGATCGTCGCTCTGACCAGGAAAGTACTTCCTGTATTCTTTTTCACCGAGGCTGGAGAGCGGACAAGTTATATTTGCTGGATAGCGCCGATGTCCACTGTCTCTCGCACCTTAACAAGTCTGTTCGCATGAGCGTGCTTGAGAAATCGGAGTGGGAACGTGACCAGCACCGGCAGAAACGCGAGGAAATCAAGGAACGTATGAAGGAGAAGGAAATCCGATACGTCCTTACCAAGTATAGTGGTGTCTTCAGTGCCTGCGTGGCCGTTCTAGGTGTCATGTCTGTTTTTGGTTGGAATTTTAAAAACTACATGAAGCAGCAGCGCTCCTATCAGTTAGCCATTGCGGCAAATACGCTCTCCCAAAAGTATGGCAAACAACCGATGAAAGGTTATGTACATCGCGAAGAGGAGGAGCGGCGCTTGCGCCAGACACTAAGGCAACAAGATCTCTCACACCCGCGTATTCTCGTCTTCGCTGGGTTCTATGGCTGCGGAAAAAGCATTTTATTTCGCGCCGCCGTTCGCAAGGAAAAAATGGCTGCCGTCTTTGTTGATATTCGTTCAAACGAGGACCCACTTCGCTCCATTGTGAAATCGTTAAACGTCCAGAACATCGACGCATGTGGCGATCTTCTCAATTTCATTGGCGAGGCTTCAGATCGCGCAAGGAAGACCATGAATGGTGTCACCCCTCTACTAGTACTTAAAATCCGCGATGGCAGCTCGCTAATGCGCATCTACAACGAGGTTGTGGCATTGGCATGCGATCGACGACTCTGTCAGGTCATTATCGAGGTACCCATTGAATCGCTTACCTTGGCAATGACAGCTCTGCCACGCCTCGACTTCCACCTTGTCCCCAACTTCTCAGCCACAGAGGCCTTTCGCTATACAAATCACCTAATTGATCCCCTTGAGTTAACACACTTCGTTGAAGTAGTCGGAACAAACAGCAATGACCTCGATGAACTTCTCGCCACTGTTCGTCACGGACACATCTCTGCCACCACGTACACCAACCAAAAACTTCTGAAGGCCATGAGACAACTGCAAGCTGCATGGGCAAAAGACCCCTCACTTCACGAGGCCGTTTTAAGGTTGGCGCACTTTCCTTTTCAAACTGGACAGAGCGAAGGATACGATTATTCTAGTCTACGCAACGAAGCCCTTCGAGACATCGTCATGTACAATGCAGTTACGGATGTCTGGATGTTTCAGCAAAAGGTGTTTCACACAGCAGCTCGCTGTTGGCAGTAACTGAACTGATCATGTGTGCGAACCAAGCAGCGTCTCACTGTGTCGCTGGATCCTGGTGCTGGTGAAAGTAACTGTCGCATGGGCGCCCCATGAACACTGCTCTCACCCAACAACTTTTCTTCTCTTCCTCTCAATCTTACTTGTGACGTAAGAAGCAATGGGCAAAGCTGGTGTGACTAGCTACGATGTGCTCACCCTCATCTTCGTTCTGCTCGTGCGGGTCGGGACGTCGATTAACAATTTCGTGTGAAGGATCAGAAACTCACAAAAAAAACACGCCGTGTTTTGATCTTGTGGGGAGAGGAACTGAAATGCCACGGCACAAAGTATTAGCTTCGCCCAAAGATATCTTCGTGGTCTGCCCCACACTTGTGAGGTACCTTAGAGCT
>NW_021706117.1:0-3439 GCF_003719475.1 Trypanosoma rangeli
TTCCACGCCCCCTCTGAGAGAAGCTTCAAGGCCTCCGTATTGGCTGCACTCATGCTGCCACCTGGAAGCAAAAACATCCCATCCAGATCGGCCACTACCACGGCGCACGGAAGCTGCGCCGTCATGGCTTCACACACTTGTTATACGGTCATCCCCCCCCTTTTGCCCCAGTCAAGAGATACCGACCCCAAAACGAAACAAAAAACAACGGCCCCGGCAAAGCAAAAGAGGCATAAACTCCCCGCAGAGAAGTGTCACAGGAAAAACTGGAATTCAAATATAATAATAATACAAACAATCGCCGTCGCGCACACTCCGCGCGGCTCCATTCCCGCTTTGATACTGTTGGACTCCGCCGGAAACGGTGTCGGGGTAGTTCTACTTTGGGGCAACCGCACGTCTAATAAACATGCAGCAAGGCACAAGCAAGGCCCCCACCAATGATAAAAAACCACGAGGTCAAAGTCATGCCAAAGGCAACGCCGTACGCCGTTCTCCGTGGAAGCCGTGCGTCCTCGCAGTACCAACTCCCAAACATACTGGCTACCGCAGCCCACGAAATCATCTGAAACACGAAAGCGATGAACAACAGTAAGAGAACAAACAGGCGCAGCTTCAACAAATCATGACGCAGAAGCAGGCCACAGCACACCACTGCAAATAAGAGAACAATAATCGTCATTATACTGAAGGCAGCTCCCACCTGGAGTCTTTTCCGGACAGGCTCGCAGGTGATTAAGGAGGTGCGATTGGTGTAAATGGAGCTGTCGCAGTCCTCCTTGTAGCCCCAGTACGTGTAGCAAGCACCACCCACCACATCTACCTGAGAGAGCGGTGCCCCTACAACAGTCAATACAAAGGCCAAAGCTGTAGAGAGAAGCATCACAAGAAGACGTGTATCCGTATCCCCTCCAAATTCCCACATATCCTCCAGGCGTTTCTTTATCGTCCTGCACATCCTCAGCACACCATCGTCATCCCGCGCATTCTCACGGCCTCTCGGTGGGCCAGGGCCACCTTGCCGGTCATTCGTTTTGGTTTCGAATGTTGGATTCACCTCCGCCCGTGCGGGTAGCACGTCACATACTGGATTGTTGAAGGAGGGGTTCACTTGATTGAAACCCACAGGCGTTGCAAAAGCACTCGCCGCGTCGTGAGTGGAAAATGAGGGCGGTGCTGGCCAAAACGCACGCTCCTTATTTTCTTCCGCCTTAACGCTCTCCTTAGGGGTCCGTAACCATTCCCTGCGCATAGGGCTCTCCTCATTCGATCTTGCAGGCTTTTTCGCCTCCATAGATAACGCTTCCCTGCTCATGGGGCCTTCCTCATTCGATCCTGCAGGCTTTTTCGCCTCCGTAGATAACGCTTCCCTGCTCATGGGGCCTTCCTCATTCGATCCTGCAGGCTTTTTCGCCTCCGTAGATAACGCTTCCCTGCTCATGGGGCCTTCCTCATTCGATCCTGCAGGCTTTTTCGCCTCCGTAGATAACGCTTCCCTGCTCATGGGGCCTTCCTCATTCGATCTTGCAGGCTTTTTCGCCTCCATAGATAACGCTTCTCCGCTCATAGGGCTTTCCTCATTCGATCCTGCAGGTTCTCTCGCCTCCGCAGAAAAAGACGAGGACGAGGTACTGATGTCGTCGAAAAATCGAATCCTGCGAGCCATGAATTTGGGATTGCCATCATGAGACAGAGCAACACCGGAGGTCACCGCCTGCCTGTCGCCCGCGCCTGTGTCTCGCGGTTTCTGGGACAAATCCCGCCGCAGCGACGCAAACGATGTCGCAGCTTCAAAAGTTGCCTGCTGTGGATGCTGTGGATGCTGCGGCAACGCAGTACGCTTCTTACCATCACCGCCAACAGCCTCGTCCTCGCTGCCCCACTTTTCGGCCTGATGACGCATCTGAAACAATCTTTATCGCCTTGCTGCGTCACCACCAACTGCACTACTTCAGCCCCAAAACCCGAGGCGTCTACTTTCTGTCACACACTTCTTCTAACCAGCACTCACCAACTAATAAAAAAAGACATCAATCAAACAAATAAAAAAACTACAAACTTCAGCCACCATGCAATCCCAGGACACACACACACAGACAGTCAGCGGGGGAGTGAGGCCCCAACACGACGGACCAGCCACGCCACTCCACAGCAACGCACACTCACACACGTCCGTGGCGCTTGAAATTATGGGCAATCATGCAGAGGTGTGTAAGGAAAACACCAAGGCCCCGCGTATAATTTCAGAGAGGATGAATTGCGCTGCTTTCCCCAAGACATGTGGCTGCTGATGTGTTCAGCAAACATTATTCTCAGTTGTCTTTTTTTATATATTTTATTGCCTAAGCCCTTGTGGTGAGTGTGTTGGTTAAAGGAAGCGCTAAGTCCGAATTTTCGTTTTGTATTTCTAGTCTGCTTGTCGGCCCGAGGCGGTGCTTCACACAACAAGAAACAATACCAAAGCGATGACCCCCGCTGTACACCCCGCCACCAACACGCCGAATCCCACGAGGTAAGTCGTGGTGCGAGGTAGGGCCTTCTCACAGTGGTGGAAGTTGTAGACTATAACTGACACTACACAAAAAGCCACCTCGGACGCCAGCGCCACAACTAAGAATAGAGTGGTGCACCACTTGGAAGTAGAGGATACTACCACATCTCGGCTCTGCTGCTGGCCATGTTCTTCTTCACGGGAGGAAGCTTCGGCAGACCTGCGTTGCCTGCTCTCTTCGCGATGGTCCACAAACGCACTGAAGGTAAGCAATAGCACAACAGCATTAAAAAAGGCGAAAATGCCCGAAAAAGCGCTGCCCATGTTCAACCGTAGCCTCAAATCATTGCAGGCTGAGAACTGCGTGCGGTTGGAGTAGCTCATCGTGCCACAATCATCCATGTTGCCCCAAAAGGTGTAACAACCATTGTCCGTCATATCCAGTTCAAAAAGTAGCATTGCCAGAACCACAAAAAGCCAATTGGCCACACACACGGCAATGAAGATGCTGAGAGACGTTGCGCCTCCAAGGTGAGAAGTCAGCCCGCCAACGGCGTGCATGCAATGAGCTACCAGACCTAGCCCATTCCCCCTCTGCCCACCGGCAGTGTTGTGGTTCGACGACGGCACCACGGCTGGCCCAGCAACGTGCTGGCCCACGGTTTGCGGGGTATTTCCAGTGGCTCCGACATACCTGTCATAGTCTGATGTGACGGCATGCAGTTCAAGGTCTCCACCAAAATGGGGCCGGGAAACCGTGGGCTCATGCGCTTCGGCGAGCCCCTCACTGCCCTGCACCGCCGCCGCCGCAAGTGCAGCGGGGCCTGACATCTCTGCTTCTTTCCCACAAGCAACTTTTTTCCCACCTCTGCAGAGCCTCTCACTGCCTTATTTTCCACCTGCACCACACAACATCAAACGGAGCCACAGAGAACATACAACCAAAGC
>NW_021706117.1:3670-5289 GCF_003719475.1 Trypanosoma rangeli
CACGTGCAGTAGACTTGGAAAAAAGAAAAAAATAAAAGAAAAAAATGAAAGCCCAAGTGTAATAAATGCGGCATCGAATGCAGTCGCCCCTGTCTTTCAGCGGAACAGGCAGAGAGACCTGCACCCGCCCCGATCAGAGCAGAGTGAATTCCCTTCGTCCTGCCCGCATCAGCAGACGCACGCGTACGTGCGATACTGGAGTTAGTCCCTTCCGCTCAACGCATTTTTTTTCCCGCACATTTTTCCCAAAACTTAAATCCCCCCAACACACAAAAACCGTTTTTTTTTTTGCCATGAACAGCGGGCAAAGCAAAGCAATACTTCTTAGAGTCCGTCCTTGAAAAAAAAAACAAAAAACAAAGGGAGTAGTGGGGGTGGCTGTGTAGTGTATTACTGATCCTTTACGCATAGCGTGCAGGGTTCCGTAGAGACGCGTTGCACGTTTTTTTTTTTGTCCAGACGTGCGTTTTGCCTGCCCTCAATCACGGCAGCCGCTCAAAGCCGCAGCACTGCCACGGCGACGGTGGTCACAAGAAGAAACGCAAAGGAACTGAAGCCAACGGCGGCCGCCGCACTGCCCGTGACGTAAGCGTAAGCATTTCGCGCCCACGGGGCAGGCCACCGTTAGACGAAGTGTGCGGAGAGCCCGTGCTCGCACGCTGGAGCTCCACCTCCCCCCATTCGAAGATAAGCCCGCTGCCGTTGGCGGCGACGGTGCACACCTCCTCGTACCGGGGGCACTTGATCTTGCCGCCGTCCTTGAAGTGCTCCAACGCCGTCACTTGGATTTCGCCGCCCTTGGGGCACAGCTCAAAACCACTCCCGCCGAGGTACTTCACCTTCGCCTTGCCCTCCGCGCACTGCACCTGCGCACACACACCCCCGACGCTCGCATAGCCACTGCTGTCGCCAGCCTCCACTTGCAGGGATTCCGCATCCAGGCACCACGAGCCCTTTCCATGAAGGGTTCCCGGTAGAATGTCGGTCCCTTTCACTGCGCAAAACGATTGTGGTTCACCACCAGCCGTTGAAACAAAGCTGCAGGTCTCCTTTTCGCCACTGCTGGCTAGAGAAGCATCGACAGTACATACCCCGATGGCTTGACGGTTGGACATGCAGCGAATCGACAACTCATCATTTTTATTGCAGAACATGTCGGGGTAAGTGGTGGGAGTTTTCTCCGAACAAGGCTTATCCAGGAACTTGCAGCCGGAGTTGTTGCCCCACGACATCGGCTCCTCCATCCCCTACACGGCCTTGTAGTAGCCGAGGTCCTCAAACGCCGCCATCGTCAGTGCAGTGTAGTATCCGGCAACTGTTGCACCAAACGGACTCATCAACTCGTCCTTCGCGTTGCGCACCGACCACACATATGCCCCTTCACAATCGCGCAGCTCCATGCTCGGGATGGTGTCGCAGCCGTAGTGCAGCTTCGCCTTTCTCAAAGTCACAGGTGACTTCACCACCGTCACGGGAGAGGTGCCGCCGCACACACCAGTCACGTTCAACAGCATGTCGTGCTTCTTCATCTATTCCATGCTGAAGCCAAGAGTAAGGGCAATCGCATGCTCCACTGTGAACCGGGGCACAACCAACGGAATCTTCATGCGCTGAACGAG
>NW_021706117.1:5314-7584 GCF_003719475.1 Trypanosoma rangeli
GTTGCCCCACGACATCGGCTCCTCCATCCCCTACACGGCCTTGTAGTAGCCGAGGTCCTCAAACGCCGCCATCGTCAGTGCAGTGTAGTATCCGGCAACTGTTGCACCAAACGGACTCATCAACTCGTCCTTCGCGTTGCGCACCGACCACACATATGCCCCTTCACAATCGCGCAGCTCCATGCTCGGGATGGTGTCGCAGCCGTAGTGCAGCTTCGCCTTTCTCAAAGTCACAGGTGACTTCACCACCGTCACGGGAGAGGTGCCGCCGCACACACCAGTCACGTTCAACAGCATGTCGTGCTTCTTCATCTATTCCATGCTGAAGCCAAGAGTAAGGGCAATCGCATGCTCCACTGTGAACCGGGGCACAACCAACGGAATCTTCATGCGCTGAACGAGCAAACGCTCCGCGTGCAGTGTGACGGCCACATAAAAAATCTCATCCACCAGGGTTTTTCTCATATCCGAAGTCAAAACATCCTCCTTCGTGCACGATGAATTCTTTCCTCCGAAGTCTGGTTTCCTTTCCCCTTCTTCCATGCAGTGCTTACTGGGGTCCGTCAAATCCTCCGTGGACACCGCGATGCGGATGGGCACCCAACCACTGTTGCCCTCCCCTGCTGTGGCGACGGTGTACGCCTGCGTCGCGTCCTGCCCCTTGCGCGGCAGCTCACGCACCATCGCGGTCGGCGGCCGGCCGCTCTCCCACAACACCTCGTCGAAGGCACGGCGGTGCGCAGCGGCGAGGCACCCACCGGCGCCGTACATTAACAGCAGTAGGAACACCGCCAGTGAGAGAAACGGCGTGGCGTGAAGTCGACGGCACATGGCGTGAGGTGAGTTTGTGTTGGGTTGTTGAGAATAGTAGCAGCAGCAAGTGCCTTGCCTATATGAGGCGGAAAGAGAAAAGATGAAAACAAAGCACAGTATCAAACTGCACTTAGGGAGGCACAGACGGCACGTGCATTTCTACACGAAGGCAACGCCTTCGAGGCATTCTCATGCGGACAGTCTCAGCGGGGTTCTCCGTTGTGTAGGCAGACTAAACCCCACTATCGACATCTCAGCGGCCAAGGTGGGGACACACCTGTTGCGGGCCCACAGCGTGTCGTCGTTCTGCGCGGTGCCAGCCAAAATCCCCGCAGCGTCCCTTTACGCAGATCGCCTTTTTTGCGTTCATGCTACTTCCCCTGCGTAAGACACGTGGCGGTCCCACATCTTGCGTGCCAGCTGCATGTTGTCAGCATGTGGCAGTCCTGCCTCTACCGCAACTTCTCACAAGGGAGATTGGCCATACCGCAGTCTCAACAGGCGAGCAATTCCGCACGGCCAAAACCCCGACAAACCAAAGCCACTTGCTTGACTGAGGAACCTTCTGCGTCAAACTCAAAAGGGAAAAAGAAACCGTTCTCGTCGCACAGCATCGTGTTGCATGCAAGATGCCTCCCCTTAGTGGGTCCCGCAACGTTCCACTGCAATCCCCGTAAACAGGACAGGAGGTTCTCTTCCACATCGTCATTAAGCAACGGCACGGTGCTGGCGGCACCGCCGACAGCGGGCGTCAAGAAACGCGCATTCTCTCGTGTCACGCAAACGGATCTTTATTTTCACTAATGGCGAGTGCTTTCACCACTGTCTCTCCTGCAGACTCTATTTCTTCTCATGGTCACCATCACTGTCACATTATGTTTCTGCTGAAACACCGACACCACATTTTTTTTCAGTACCAGCTGCCTTCAAACAAGAACATGTTTCTTGAGAACTACCGCTCAATCGAGCAAGTGGGCAAACAAGGAGGAAATCAATAAACACTCGGTCCACGCTGGCTGTCGAACACAACAAACGGTTGCTTCTCCTCAAAACAAACAATATAATATATATATATTATATGTATCAAATTGTTTGCGCCCATTTGAACATCTATTCCATTGTGTTAATTACAGAGTAACGGTCTCTTGGGCCTCTTTCCCTCCCTAACGGACCAAGACCCGCAAGGAGGCGAGTCCAGCAGAGAAGGGGTTAAAATAAGAACCCATGATAAAAAAAAAAAACATTACCCGTTGCCCGAGGCCCACCTGTGACCTATTCCTGGCTCACCGAACTGACGTAAAAACAATCAAACAAACCAATAATAATTCACTGGAAAAAAAGTGATAGACGGGCCCTCAACCTTCCAAAACGTCTTTACGGATAACCTTAGCATAGGTTGGTTTGGGTCCAACGCCCCGTGGTTTATGAGCCCATCGCGCTTCCACCTCGCCACGGTA
>NW_021706117.1:7609-9462 GCF_003719475.1 Trypanosoma rangeli
CAAGAACATGTTTCTTGAGAACTACCGCTCAATCGAGCAAGTGGGCAAACAAGGAGGAAATCAATAAACACTCGGTCCACGCTGGCTGTCGAACACAACAAACGGTTGCTTCTCCTCAAAACAAACAATATAATATATATATATTATATGTATCAAATTGTTTGCGCCCATTTGAACATCTATTCCATTGTGTTAATTACAGAGTAACGGTTTCTTGGGCCTCTTTCCCTCCCTAACGGACCAAGACCCGCAAGGAGGCGAGTCCAGCAGAGATGGGGTTAAAATAAGAACCCATGATAAAAAAAAAAAAAACATTACCCGTTGCCCGAGGCCCACCTGTGACCTATTCCTGGCTCACCGAACTGACGTAAAAACAAACAAACAAACCAATAATAATTCACTGGAAAAAAGTGATAGACGGGCCCTCAACCTTCCAAAACGTCTTTACGGATAACCTTAGCATAGGTTGGTTTGGGTCCAACGCCCCGTGGTTTATGAGCCCATCGCGCTTCCACCTCGCCACGGTAATGCCGGCGCCGCCTCCCCGCCAAGGTGTTCCTTTTTTATGTGTAGGCGGCTTAATTCGTGTGTACACCGCCACGTGACAAAAAATAGAAAGACATTTTACCCAATTTCCTCTTGCCTCCAGTCCCCCCATAAAAATAGAGCACGGAGCGAGCAAGAGAAAAGAAGGGAACTCTTCCCCATCATCACTCGTATTCCAGCCACTTCATTGTTTCCAAGCGCACTCCTCAAACTCACATTACCGCGCACCTCAGCGACCCCTCGCTCCCTCTCTGATTACGCGGCCTGTAACCCATCAGCCAGTTAAGCTGCACCTGATTAATGGCACCCTTGCGCCGCGCCCGCACATATCCCACGGCGTCAAGCGCCAGCATTCCACCGTACTCCACAAGTGCCAGTGCCACCAATATGGGCGCTCGGCCAAGTCCGGCCACGCAGTGCACGGCAATCGTCTCGGGCGGTGACTTGTTCTTCTCCCGTTCAAGCAGGTCCAGCCAGTTGCCAACGACAGCCTGTGACGGCGTGGCGCCGCCCTCAAAGGTCCAGCCGTGTACCTCCATGCCATGCTTCTCGAAGACCTCTGTGTTGTACGTTGGACCGCAGGCCCGCACAATGTGCCTCACGTGGTACCTCTGCAGCAATTTCACGTACATGGGAACACTGCTGGGCGACTGGGCGTTGAGGATGAGAAAACGGAAGGCAACTGCGTCCGCGTCCTCGCGCTTGCACTCCACTACCGTGCTGTTCACCTCCATCCTGCACGGCGAGGCATCAGGCCAGACACCGCAAATAGCAACAGCTACCGACACTAAAGAGACAAGGCAGCAAAGGCGAGGAAAAGAGTGCAGTAACGCGGGATGCTCCTTTTCTCCGCTGCAAACAACAATAACGACCACACACATCTGCGCCCTTCACCGGCATGGAAAAATATAGACGCCGGTTACAGTGCAGGCATGAATTCTCGTCGTCGATAGAGGACACACAAATGGACTACCCACCACTGCCCTCAATCTGCCCATAAGAGGAAGTCGCAATAACGGGGCTGGCCACAAGACAAGCCATCGTCGCGTGGAAGCAGCGGTGAAAGCAAGCAAACAAAAAGGGGGAAACATAGAATCTGAGAAGTAAAACTCCATCACGCGAACAAAGGTTGTTCAAGCCTCCAGCCAACATCGAAAGGCAAAGGGAAACGCCCATGTAGACATCATCCAGAACGCTCTATGGCCCTGAAACACACTTATGCGCCCACGAGGCCTTCTCGCTCATCGCTCTCCCCCTTCTCTCCCTCTCCTTTCCCGCACACATGGGCATGCGGAACAAGTGCAGTT
>NW_021706117.1:9738-17742 GCF_003719475.1 Trypanosoma rangeli
ACTGCGTCCAGCAGACGGCGTCTGTCGTTGCGTTGGTGACGGCATTGCCTTCTCCACACTTCCAAAGCAAAGATCGTGTCCAACAGTCCATTTTCCGCATGTCGACACGCCGTATTCCAGTTCCATATGGAAGTGAGTATTGTTGTCTCTGCACCTACTCCAGTATCCGCACTGTCGCCACGCGGCGTCCCTCCACCAATCCCCTGTCACTGCGCTCCACCACGTCCTGCTCGCTCGGTCGCCCCGCCACCTGTAAAGCGCTGTCGTCGTGGAACAGAAACCAGTGCTCGTCCCAGCTTGTGTCCAGCCAGAACTCGCGCCCCACAATGGACGGCCACGGGGCATCCACCACACGCACACGCTTGCCGTCGAGTTGGCCAGAGACATCGGCCAACGCAAAACGGCCCATCATTGGGGTGGCCGGCACTGCTTCCGAGAGCGGTTGGCAGTACAAGTGGGAAACGTGCATCTCTTCCGTTTGGACCGTAGCAACTGCGGTGGTGGGGGCACACGCTGCTGCGACGCAGGTAACCCACAACAACACCAACCGTGGCCACAGTGGTTGATTCATCCGTCAAGGCAGTACAGCAGCCTCATCAAAAATGATAGCCCCAACGAAGCACGTACTGACGAAAAACAAAAAAAAAAGATAAATAAATTTATCTCGATCGTTTCCACACAAACAATAAATAATGAATAAAGTGAGGCCAAATCGGTGAATCCCTAACAACACAGCTTCGCCGAGCAGCAGTACAGCAACTAATAGAGTTGTCGCCCACTGTACAATAATAATAAAAAGGGGGTTAAAGAAGAAAAGTAGAAAAGCAAGAAGAAGAAGAAAAACACGTTATCAATGTAATGAGTGGGAATAGCCATTATTTATTTGTTTTTTTTTCTCCACATGCGGACTGCAATCAACAATTAAAAACATAAAACGGGAAAAAAAAAGCAACAGGGATTTCGGGGATATCTCACAGTCAAGCAAATATATTTGTCTTGGATGGGAGTGCGCATGGTGCGCTATGACTGTATCGATATAGCATACATGCTCAAATTCAACGTACCAACCCTATTCCGTCTTCTTTACTGGCTCTCCCACTTCCACAGGTCGTTTCTCTCCCCCATACTTCTGAAGGAAATTGATAACCCGCTCTTCATACTCCTCCTTGTGTGTATTGTGCAGGCCGCAGTGAAAGGCACCCTCAGAGATGTACAACTCCTTCGGTTCCTGCGCTGCATCGTAAAGCTGTAATGAGTGGCGATACGGGACCAATTCATCTGCGGTTCCGTGCATCAGCAGTATGGGCCTTGGGGAAATCTTCCCAATGCAGTGTAATGCTTGGCAGTGCTTGGTCGGCTTATTACCAATACGAAAATTTAACCATAACGATGAGGTGCGCCGGAACAAGTTAAAGAAAAACATACTGTACGCCCGCCTGGAGAAATAACCACCGATCATCTCAACAATTTTCTGATCCTGAAGCGTGGCACATGTAAGCAGCGCGTTTTCTGCGATAATGGCATCGATACTCTTATCAATGGCAGCTGCCATAATAACAGAAGACCCACCAACACTCGTCCCCATGGCACATATTCGCTCATATTTATAGTTAGACCGCATGAATTGGCAGGCCACCACCACGTCAAAGCGCTCCTTCATGCCGTATGTAAATCCTCGCATATTTCCATCGCTCAGACCATGCTCACGGAAGTCAAATAGCAGACAGCCGTATCCTGCCTGGTGCAAAAATGGCACATGGCGAAGCCAGGCACGTCGGTCTCTGCCCCCGCCATGCACAAGTACAAGGCCCATCTTTCGTGCGTTCTCAGCAGGAGGTGGGACATGCCACCCACGTAGTGTATAGGAATCCGTGGAGGTGAAGGACACGTCATCGTACATAAGTCCAAGGTCTGTGAGTGGGTCATGAATACACCCGTTCCAGTAGTCCGGGCAGTTATGTATCGTCAACTTCGTGGACTTGGGATGGTGATGATACCACGGCGGGCGAATGGAGATTTCCGAGACAAAGTATCCAAGCGACACAAAATAAAAAGCCAAAGTTACGATAATAAACTGAAGAGCGAAAAAAGTGCCATTAAGAAAAATAAGGATAATGAATGGGAGCAGGACACACATAACGGCCTTGCGAAGAACGCGCGGGTTCACCATCTCCGCACTCTCCACATCGTTGTCCTTGTATACATTCTCCTCTTCTTTCTTTTCCTCATTGTCCTTGGTGCATCGTTCCAACGCTTTGGCCTCTTTCAATGATAAAAATAGCGTCATCTGCCTCTGAACCTCTGGTGGAGCCAGTTGAAGTGCTGTTTTATTGTTCTTGTCAAGAATGCATGTGTCAACAGACTTAAACTTTGTGAGCAGCGCTTTGATAAAGGCTATACGGCCGTGTGCTGCTGCAATGTGAAGGGTCGTGCGTCCTTCCGCATCCACCGCGTTGACATCTATGTCACTCCTCCACCGAAGCTTATTTAGTACCCACACGTCACCAACTTCCGCAGCGGCATGCAACTCTGTCATAAGTGAAATGTACTGCCACACCTTATTTTTCTCTACTTTGCGGCTATTATATTGGTCAAAATATTATTGGTGTTAAGTTCAGAAGAAAAGCACCCTGTCGGTATTTCTAATAAGAATAAGCTCCAAATAAATGGTTGCCTGCCTCGTGTGCGTGCCTGTGTGTTTTTGCAGCCTTGCTGCTTGTAGATTAGCCTCACTGGTGGCCTCTTCAGCAATCGATAGATGGAAGTGACAAGAGCAAGAGAATGTGGGAGGCAGAGAAGACATATGTAAATGCATCACGCGAAGAGATTAAAGAACGCTTCTTCACTCACATGCTCTTTTTACTCAAAACCAAAAAAAACGTGTAACAAAATATGCCACTAGCGACGGTCACTTTCTTTTCCTTGCCAACGCAGTATCAGCAAGGCCTCCCCCACAGAGGCAAAAAGTGTGCTAACCGGAGTTGTGTGTGTGTGTGTGTGTGTGTGTTTGCATTGATGCACCGCTGCAGGAGGTACAACGAGATTGCGGACGCATGTAACAAGCCTACTCTGCTACAGCTGCAAAATTGGTAAACTGTCTTACAAATCCAGAAGATCATATTCGCCGGGACGTACCGCACTCATCAATACCTCCCCCACTCCCCCCATTTCTTCCAAAAAAGCTGGGCAAAGAGGGTCAGCGCCGCAGTCACCAGTGACTCTCCATGGGCGTTTGTACTTGCAGGCAAATACGCCTCTCCACTTTCCTCCAATGACCCTTCACGCGGTCGAGCATTTCCTTTGCGGATGCGTTGTCTGCCTCCGGTGAAGCGAAGCAGACGAAGGGAAAAACTTGCGCGTGCGGTCCAAAAGGAAAGGAGCTGTCACGCAACCGTCACTGACGCAATCTCAAACGTTCTTAGCGAATAAACAAAAAAAACGACAGTAAACAATAAACGAACCCAAACCTTTGGTGTAAGGCCAACACAATTACAAGAAGTAAACCTCGCACCATGTACGCTCTCCTCTTTCTCTCCTATGCAGCACCCATCGATATGAGCGTGTCAACAGGTGGGAACGGCGTCCTCTTGTGATAATTGATCCGCGTGTTGCATGCACTTCGTGGACTGCAGGTAAAACACCTCGAACGTCAGCTGGCGCCTCGTAAGCTCAAGCAACAGCATTTCCGTCTCCGTGAGCGACGGTGACTTTTCACAGCCCGCCGCCCCCCTTCACATGGCGTTATCAACTCCGAAAGAGGAGACCACACAAAAGTACTCTTTCCTGTTTTTTAGAAAAAATATTCGTCGTAGGGTGGATCTCCATGCATTGATTCTCACAGCCGGTAATAGTCTCCAAGCCCCCCCAATACATTGCCCGTTCACAAGCGACTACACTCGAAGCGCATCAAACACGCTCTCCGAATTCGATTTCCCCCAACATTTGTGGGCAATATGTGTAATGACACTGGGGTCTAGTGCCGAAAACCACCCCGCAATAAGCCGTGACGCATCGCCCTTGAACAAGCGTTCTCCACTGTACGCAAACTTGGGAGCAACATCGCCATGAAATACTGTCAATATCGGCTTCCCTCTGCGAGAGCCGCCATAGTTGAGGTCGATAAACATAGAGTCCAAGGAGGCACGCCTCAAGATGCCTTGAGGCGTGTGAATGTGCCCACAACCGACAGCTCTAAAAAGTTCAAAAAAGAACAGTGCCGCGCCAGTAAAAACGGAATGAGGAAAATAAGAAAGCCTAAAATGTTCTCCATACTAACCACGGGGAAACGCGGATGCAAGATACAGGAAGAGTTAATGGTTATGATGCTCAGGGTCAGAGAGGTGGGCAGCCGCCAAAACTCCCAAGGGCTCACGGCAGAGGTGACGCCATAAGCCGCCAGGATCCAGAAAGAGATGTTTATTTGGTGTGCCAAGGGCGCGGTTTTGAATCTAAGAAGGGGCTAACGTCCTCTAAGAAGGGACTGTGACATGCGAGGCTGCTGACACGCGGACTCAGATGCAGATTGTTAAATATATTCTGCGAGGCGTGAGTAAAGCCTGGAGCAACGACGGTAGCACCATAGTTGCAGTGTTCCAACCCAACCAGAAATGTCCTCGCTACTCTAGCGGGCCGCGGCTTCATCGACGTCTCCCCACCAACGCCTCTAAAGATTGTATAAAGTCCTGCAACACAAGCAAAGAGAGGCAAAATACAATAAAACGCAAACATCATGGTGTACACGCACCCATTATGACGCAACTCCAGCAAAAAAAAAAAAACGGTCCCCCATTTCCGGTATTATTTAGCTTAGGGATATTTTGTGTTTGCGTGGTCAAGGATAAAAAAGATTATTTAAAGTCATAGCCAAACTGGGGGCTACCCAGACACAGCCCTAAACACAAATGCGCCACCCCAAGGTACAAAAGACACAATAAACACAACAATTAAATGCAATTTCCACAGAAATGGATACGAAAAACAAAAAAAAACACTAAAAGATGATCTCATATAGGCAAGGGACTCATCGAGACCAAATGGAAAGTAAAAAAAAAAGTTACTAATATTATTGTATCATAGTTAGCAACGACCAAAATAAAACCCCACCATTTCCCTACCATGCCAAAGATGCTAATATGGCACAAACCCTCTTACTACGCCACCCCACACCTCACGCCCAATGCATCCCCCCTCCCCCATCTCTGTCATGTTTCTATGAAAGACATGACTCTACACGTCGCCCCCTCACCCAAGTAGAAGGAGTAAGAATAAACGTCACCACAGCATGCATGATGCTTTGCCAACTTAAAAGACTGCATACACAACAAACTGATCTCGCTTCCCCTCACTTCCCTTCCCTTCCCCCACCCCAACGCCTACACTCCCATGCAAGCAGCTAACTGGGAAGAGAAAGAATAATATACATATAAACCAAGATTTGAATAAATGCATAGTCGTTTCATGGGCGTCCAAAATGATAATAATAAATCCTTATCCAAGCAGCACACCGTGTGCATACATTCCACAAGAATTTTTTCACCACTGCCCCAAATTTTAAAAAATCAGTAAACAGGGTCCGAGAGGCTGCAGGTAGACAACTTCTGAGGTAACTCAATCTTTTTGCCTCTATGAATAAATTCAGCGTAAGTGTCAGTAATTGGATTATGATCTAGGGCAATGTCGGCACGGGTGCGCTTTTTCCCCACATCAGAAGTGTCGAGAAAACGTACTGATATTCCCACCTCCTCATTCGTTTCATCCGACGAATTCGTTGCTGATAGCGCGGCCGCTGTGGCCTTACGGCCCCGGCCAAGCAACACCAAATGAAAAAAATTTCCCGCCATCATGCACTCCGAGAGATAAACTCTGCAGCCGACGCCCTCATAAATCCCCCGGGCACAATCTGAAATGTACACATTTTTTAGTTGCGCTTTGGACTCGATGCCGAGATACACGCCATCGCGTCCTCCAATGAGACTACAGTTATGCAGGTACACTCTAGAACGCTGGGTCGCCTCAATGCACGGAAGCATAGAGGTGCTTTTCCAATCCACACCATCCTCGTCATACTCATCTGATGTATCCTTCAAACCCTTAAAAGTAACGTCACATGCGTCCAAGGTGGCATGGTGCGACAGCTGTATGCTTCCCTCAATTGTAGATTTGTTGCCCCAAATAGAAATATTTGTGTGGGAGATCACTATTGGGCCGCGTGTTCCCAGCACATAATGGTGGTTTTCAGCAAGGATAATGCGGGAGCCAGGCGTCTGCAGCGCCTTCTCAAGTTCAGCAGCGGTGGATGTCACAACCAAGCCCACACCGCCAACAAAATTTTTATCCAACGCAGCAAGCTCACTGGAGTATCGCTTTTTATCTACGAGTCCCAGAAGTTCACGAATAACCTCATGTGCGATGTCAAGCCGCTTTGTGAGACACTCCAACTCAGCGCGTAGCTGCACCTCATCACTTTCGCGGCTAAAGCTTGTTTCTTCGCCGGGCAAAAACTCGCTCCTCCCAGCGCACCCCCCCTGCTGGGAGATATTGTGCATCATGAAATATGCGGCGTGTAGCTGCATATAAGCGGGCCTTCCACTGAAGCATGATCTGGTGCTGGTCCAGACAATACAAGAGAGCGAGCCACAAACAGCAGTGAAATAACGACGCCGCTGAAGTCGATGCATCATTAACACTCCACAAAATCCTTTCACGTTACGGCTTGTAAGCCTTGTGTTTTGTTGCTCCTTTGGCGGTGAATTGAGACGTCGTACTGCTGCACACTCAACGATCCTCAAGCAACTCACTTACGAAAGAAAAGGAGAAAATGAGGATAGAAGACGGGGGGAAAAAATAGTCATTTACGCGTATGAGGGAGAAGAAGCAGGTTCCAAATGGGTGTGACTAACTGAGTGCGTGTGTTTGTGTGTCAACCCCATAGTCAGTACGTCAAAGCAGCTACCATGCAGAAAAAAAAAACTCCCTTTTGCATGATTGACAAGATTAGGGCTCACACTGTCTGCAAGAATAAGCGAAGGGGAAATGTACAACTGCGCAGCGGGACCTTTACTTCCGCGCAAATGTCAAAACATACGTTGACTAATATATATATATATGCGAAAAAAAAAGGTGAGTGGTTTCATACGCGCTAATGCATTGACCACAAACAGTTCCTCGCCCTCCTCCAGCGGCACAACAGGTACGTGCGTTGTCACTCCGTATTTCGCTCTTTCTCACTCGCTCTCTCCCCATTTCCCCCAATGAGTGCAAACCACACAAAAACAAAAGCGAACATTTTAAAAAGAAAAAAAATGCAACTCCAAACATTTTGGTCGCCTAAGCTCTGAAAATGGCAAGAGAATCAACACACAGACGTAAAACCAGCAAATTAAAGCAGTCAGGCAGGAATAATAGTAAAAGAAGGCAGATTTAAAAAAAAAACAGAGTAAAGAAGGGATTAAAAAAAACAACTACACGAGGAAACACGCGACGTGCAGGCTGACTCCGCTTTACGGCCTACGCCCCCACATGCAACAGTCGAAATCCCGTCGGTACCGCCGTCGTCAAATCTGTCCGCAAACGGTACTCCCAGTACGGCATCGCCCGCGAGCTTGGGAAGAACGGCGGGAAGATGATGCTCAACACATCCGCCAGCACCTCCTCCTTCAGCAGCCGGTCCGACAGCGTCGTGGTTGAGAGCGACGGGGACGAGTTCACCTCGATCAGGTGGGGTCGCAGGCAGTCGTCGATGAGGATGTCGTAGCCGTAGAGCTCAAAGCAGTGCCGGTCGTTAAACATCACGTTCTCCATCGCCTTGAGGCTGTGGTAGATGGTAAACTCAATGCTCCGCATCAACCCATCCGCGCACACCGCCCCGTACCGCCCCTGCACAAAAAGGCACAAGTTCGCCAACGACCACTTCCCGCCATGCATCTCGTTGTACATCTCCTCGCCCTTTTGCAACGCCACGTTGGTAAGGTGTGAGCAAAGGTTGTCGTCGTTATGGGCATTGGC
>NW_021706115.1:0-843 GCF_003719475.1 Trypanosoma rangeli
GGACTGCGCTGCCAGCGAGACGTACGACGAGAGCAAGAAGCAGTACAACCTGACCTTCAAGAGCCCAAAGGCAACCTGGGTGACGGCAAAGCAGCTGGGCGAGACGTACGCCAAGTGGGTGAGCGAGTACCCCATTGTGAGCATCGAGGACCCCTACGACCAGGACGACTTTGAAGGCTTTGCCGGCATCACAGAAGTTCTCAAGGGGAAGGCCCAGGTCGTTGGCGACGACTTGACTGTGACGAACGTGGCACGCATCAAGATGGCCATTGAGAAGAAGGCCTGCAACTCGCTGCTGCTCAAGATAAACCAGATTGGCACAATCACAGAGGCCATCGAGGCATCCAAGCTCTGCATGGCGAATGGCTGGTCGGTGATGGTGTCGCACCGCAGTGGCGAGACGGAGGACACGTACATCGCGGACCTCGTTGTGGGTCTTGGCTCTGGTCAGATCAAGACGGGCGCGCCGTGCCGTGGTGAGCGTACTGCGAAGCTGAATCAGCTGCTCCGCATCGAGGAGGAGCTTGGGGCACATGCCAAATTTGGGTTCCCCGCTTGGGCGTAGGCAGGGCCCGTTTTAGGGAAAGGACGTGGGGCAAAAAGGGGTAAAATGAAAGGTAATGTGTTTGCAATTTTAGCTTTAATTATTTGTTGTCGTTGTTTTGTGTGTGTGTGTGGCTCTGGCTAGATGGGCAAAGTAAGAATTCTACTACGCTGTGCGTGCGAGGGTGGTCCTTTACGGTATGGAGTTATTGATGTGTGCGAGTGACGGAGAGGAAAGGGCGGGTGTTCTGTGTGCGGGTCTTACCGCCAGCTTTCCGCGGTGTGTCTGCGCCCTCAGGT
>NW_021706115.1:1375-3465 GCF_003719475.1 Trypanosoma rangeli
GGCCATCGAGGCATCCAAGCTCTGCATGGCGAATGGCTGGTCGGTGATGGTGTCGCACCGCAGTGGCGAGACGGAGGACACGTACATCGCGGACCTCGTTGTGGGTCTTGGCTCTGGTCAGATCAAGACGGGCGCGCCGTGCCGTGGTGAGCGTACTGCGAAGCTGAATCAGCTGCTCCGCATCGAGGAGGAGCTTGGGGCACATGCCAAATTTGGGTTCCCCGCTTGGGCGTAGGCAGGGCCCGTTTTAGGGAAAGGACGTGGGGCAAAAAGGGGTAAAATGAAAGGTAATGTGTTTGCAATTTTAGCTTTAATTATTTGTTGTCGTTGTTTTGTGTGTGTGTGTGGCTCCGGCTAGATGGGCAAAGTAAGAATTCTACTACGCTGTGCGTGCGAGGGTGGTCCTTTACGGATGGAGTTATTGATGTGTGCGAGTGACGGAGAGGAAAGGGCGGGTGTTCTGTGTGCGGGTCTTACCGCCAGCTTTCCGCGGTGTGTCTGCGCCCTCAGGTGTGTGGGCATTGCAAACGTATTTCCTTTCGTGTGCAAATCCTCGTTGCGTGCGCTGCGCTAGACCGTGTGTGTTTTTTTGTTGTTTTTTGAGAGGGGGGGGGGCGGTTGCGTCCTGCCCTCTGACGGAGGCGAAGTTGCGGGAAGAACACCTCGTGCCTGATGGCGTGTGTGTTGTTGCCTCGCTCTTTCTCTTCGCCATGCCTGCCGTTGTCGTCGTTGTTTGGTGTCTGCTCCGTTCTTCTTAGCAAATGCTCTTTTTTTTCTGTTTTGCCTGCACGGTGCGCACCCCGCGGCACTGCCAACGGTAGTTGAATCAGCAACTATTACACTTGACATAACACCAAATCACTAACAAAAATAAACGCAATAAAACGAAGGTGATCTTGAGGAGTAAGCATGACAATCCAGAAGGTTCACGGACGCGAGGTTCTCGACTCGCGCGGCAACCCCACTGTGGAGGTGGAGGTGACGACGGAGCTGGGTGTATTTCGCTCGATTGTTCCGTCCGGTGCATCGACTGGCGTCCACGAAGCGTGTGAGCTGCGCGATGAGGACAAGAGGCGCTACTTGGGCAAGGGTTGCCTGCATGCGGTGAAGAATGTGAACGATGTTTTGGCACCCGCGCTTGTGGGCAAGGACGAGCTGCAGCAGGCAGCGCTGGACCAGCTGATGCGCGACCTTGACGGGACGGCAAACAAGAGCCGGCTCGGTGCGAACGCGATTCTCGGCTGCTCAATGGCGATCAGCAAGGCGGCGGCGGCGCGCAAGGGTATCCCGTTGTACCGGTACCTTGCAGAGCTGGCTGGCTCGAAGGAGATCCGTCTTCCTGTGCCATGCTTCAACGTGATTAACGGTGGCAAGCATGCAGGTAACGCGTTGCCCTTCCAGGAGTTTATGATTGCGCCAGTGAAGGCCTCCTCCTTCAGTGAGGCACTCCGCATGGGGTCGGAGGTGTACCACGCGCTGAAGAGCATCATCAAGAAGAAGTACGGCCAGGATGCGGTGAACGTGGGTGATGAGGGTGGCTTTGCTCCCCCGATCACGGACATCAACGAGCCACTGCCGATTCTCATGGAGGCGATTGAGCACGCCGGCCACAAGGGTAAGTTCGCCATCTGCATGGACTGCGCTGCCAGCGAGACGTACGACGAGAGCAAGAAGCAGTACAACCTGACCTTCAAGAGCCCAAAGGCAACCTGGGTGACGGCAAAGCAGCTGGGCGAGACGTACGCCAAGTGGGTGAGCGAGTACCCCATTGTGAGCATCGAGGACCCCTACGACCAGGACGACTTTGAAGGCTTTGCCGGCATCACAGAAGTTCTCAAGGGGAAGGCCCAGGTCGTTGGCGACGACTTGACTGTGACGAACGTGGCACGCATCAAGATGGCCATTGAGAAGAAGGCCTGCAACTCGCTGCTGCTCAAGATAAACCAGATTGGCACAATCACAGAGGCCATCGAGGCATCCAAGCTCTGCATGGCGAATGGCTGGTCGGTGATGGTGTCGCACCGCAGTGGCGAGACGGAGGACACGTACATCGCGGACCTCGTTGTGGGTCTTGGCTCTGGTCAGATCAA
>NW_021706115.1:3490-8335 GCF_003719475.1 Trypanosoma rangeli
GAAGGCCTGCAACTCGCTGCTGCTCAAGATAAACCAGATTGGCACAATCACAGAGACCATGGAGGCATTCAAGCTCTGCACGGCGAATGGCTGGTCGGTGCTGGTGTCGCACCGCAGTGGCGAGACGGAGGACACGTACATCGCGGACCTCGTTGTGGGTCTCGGCTCTGGTCAGATCAAGACGGGCGCGCCGTGCCGTGGTGAGCGTACTGCGAAGCTGAATCAGCTGCTCCGCATCGAGGAGGAGCTTGGGGCACACGCCAAATTTGGGTTCCCCGCTTGGGCGTAGGCAGGGCCCGTTTTAGGGAAAGGACGTGGGGCAAAAAGGGGTAAAATGAAAGGTAATGTGTTTGCAATTTTAGCTTTAATTATTTGTTTTTTGTTGTTTTTTTTGTGTGTGTGGTTCCGGCTAGATGGGCAAAGTAAGAATTCTACTACGCTGTGCGTGCGAGGGTGATCCTTTACGGTATGGAGTTATTGATATGGGTTCGGTCAACGGGACGAAATGTAAAAAAGGGAAGAAAGAAAAAGAAGGGGATTATGTTATTGATGTTTGGAAGTCACTTATAGGAAAGGGTGAGTGATATATGGTTTTCCGTTCTTAGTTTGTTTGTTTTTGTTTTTTTTTGTTTGTTTTTTGTTTATTTGTTTATTTGTTTGTTTGTTTTTGTTATTGAGTTGTTTTTTGTTTGTTGGGTGACAGCAATTCATTGGGAGTTACTGTGGGGGTGGAGTCTGTCTTGGTTGCGTATCTGTATTCAGTTTCTTTCTTGTGTTCTTGTGTTGGTTTTGCTTTGTTGAATGGTCAGTGCATAGAGGGCTTTTGCGGTAGGGTTGTGTGGAGGTTTTGTTTGGTCGTTGTGCTGGGTGTACTGGGCTGATTTGTGGCACTGACGGAATTGTACGTGGTAGCACGTGATGTCCTACTTGACCGAGTTGCTGCTTTCCCTTGGGAATGGGGATCCTGCGGTGCGGGTGCCTGCGGAGCAGCAGGTGGCTCAAGCGAGACAGTCGGATCTTTCGGGTTTCCTGTGTGCGGTGCTTTTGGAGTTCAGTGATGAGTCGAAGCCGGCGTTCGCGCGCCACATGGCAGGCACGTTGTTGAAGAACTCTATCGCCCCGAATCTTCGTGACCCAGTGGCTCGGCGGGCGTCAGAAAGGGAGTGGATGGCGCTCTCTTCTGATGTGCGTCTGAGGGTGAAGCAGGGGGTGCTTTCGTTGCTTGGGTCCCCGATGAAAGAGGTGCGTAATGTGGCGGCAAACATTGTTGGAAACCTTTCACGCATTGAGTTGCCCGCAGGAGAGTGGAATGATCTTCTTAATATTCTTCTTAGTGCTGCAGAGTCTAACAATGAGCAGCATCAAGAAGCGGCACTCACCGCAGTGGGGTATGTGTGTGAGGAGGGTCGTGAACATGACAATGTGGGGAAGGCGCTTGTGCCTTTCACTAACAGAATCCTTTCTGCCGTTGTGCACGGTATGAGTAGTCATCACGAGGATGTGTGCTACTACGCCACCAATGCTTTGTGTAATGCGATGGAGTTTATACATGATAATATGAAACAGCAGGAGCAGCGGGATCGGCTTCTGGACGCCCTTTGCACCACTGCCAAGACAAGCCAAACCCCACGAACACGCGAGAAGGCGATGGAGTCCTTGGTTAAGGTTGCTGATATGTACTATTCAACCTTGCCCAATTACATTGAGTGTTTGCATGCAATTACAACGAGTGCCATCTTTCAAGATGAGGAGGTTGTGGGTCTTCAGGCAATGCTTTTTTGGATATCTATCTGTGAGACTGAACAGGAAATGAAGGCGGAGGGTGACACAAGGTGCCTTAACTATGCTCTGAAAGGGGCATCCATGATCTCGGAGATTGCGCTTCAAGCGCTTCTGCAGCAGGAGGAACAGCAAGAGGAAGGCGATTGGAATATTTCTATTGCCGGAGGCAAGTTACTGCAGAGCCTCGCATTGTGCATTGGGGATCCCGTTATTTCTTTGGTTATGCCCTTCGTCTACGCCAAGGTTGGAAGTGCAGACTGGCGGGAAAAGGAGGCTGCGGTGATGGCATTTGGGTGCATCTTAAATGGACCCTCCGCAAACGCCATTCAAGACACTGTTGCACAGGCTTTGCCTGGACTCCTACAGTATTTTCGTGATAGCCACCCGATGGTCGCCGATACCTCAGGATGGGCGCTGGCCGTTGTGTGTGAGTTCTTCAGTGATGTCTTCTTGGAACAACCGACATTTCTGCAGCAGCTCATGAACCTCATTACCCCAGTGATAAGTAGCGGGGGCGCATCGGCGGTTAGGTCGTGCCACATTCTGCATAACCTTGCTCTTGCCTATGAAGAGGAGGAGAATCAACCTACCAATGAACTTTCTAGGTACTTTCCAGACCTTCTCAACGTTCTACTTGTGGCTATTGATAATGGTATTAATCAGAATGTTAAAACTGTTGCACAGGAGGCACTTAATGTCCTTGTTGATGCAGCTGCTGTAGATTGCTACCAGTATCTGCATATTCTGGTACCTGAACTGCATAAGCGTATGCACGCCATGATTAATTTACAGATACAAGGCCAGCTTAGTAACGCGGAGGTCATGACGATGCTTGGCTTGCTATGTGGGTCGCTTGGTAGTGTAGCGAAGAAGGTGCAGACCGCCTTTACACAACACCTGCAGTCAAGTATGGCGATCATGTTGCAAATCTTCCAAAATCAGTCCGATACTGTGCTGGACGAGGCCCTTACAATGCTAGGAAGTTTTGCACATGCCGTAAAACAAGGACTTGTTCCCTATTTAACAAGCGTTGCCCCGTATGTCCTGAAGGCGTTGCAGTGCGTGGATGAGCCGGATCTCGCAGTGGTCGCCGTAGGCGCCTTGGGTGACTTGTCGCTCAGCCTTCGAGAGGAGATGGCACCTTACACTGACACATTCCTCAGCGTCATACATCAACACCTGCAAAACCCGGAGGTGGATCGCGAGCTGAAGTGCACCTTTCTTAACTGCCTAGGCGACATTGCGTTGAATGTTGGGGGTCAATACTTTTCACAGTACCTTGACGTCTTTATGCAGAACTCGGAAACCCTGTATAGGCAGAGCACCACCCTCAACATTGCCGAAGACCCAGAGAACGAGGAGTATGTTATGGCATTATGGGAGAGCATAGCTGTCTTTTATACAAGCGTGTGTCAAAGTTTTAAGAGCGCCGAGACTCAGCTGGCGCCATACCTGCAGACGATTCTCCAATTTGCGCTTTATGCGTCAACGACGGCGATGTCTCTGGATTACGTGGATGTGTCCGCTGCGGCTGTCTCGCTTATTGGTGACATGGCGTGTGTGTTGAAGAGCGTGTCCTCGCAAGAGCTGCGCCAGCAGGGGAAGAGCGCCCTGCTGACGGATGTTGTGTGGGACGTGGTGAATCGGGCGGCTGCAATGGACCACGACCCGGAGGCGAAGGGGCAGATGCAGTGGGTGGCAAAGCAGTTGGGGTTGTTGCAGGCATCTTGAACGGGAGGAGAGAAACAACAACAATAATGAAAACAAAACAAAAAAAAAAGTGATGCGTCGTGCAGAGAGGTGGGGAGAAATAATTGGAGCAGCAACGAAAGGGGGAGGGGAGGAGGAGGGAAGCAACGAAAAAGAGGAAGAGAGAAGAAGAAACACAAACAAAAAGAGGAAGAATACCACGTTTATAAATCACGGCAGGGACATCGGGAGTCAGCAGCCCACCCGCCACTCTGTGCCGCCTTCTGCCGTTGATTTAGCGAACTCGCACTTCTGTGTGGAGTTGCACAAAGACAACAACAACACTGCGTTCCCTGCAGTAAGGGGTTACGTAGGACACCATAAGGCAGTGCACACCAGCGGCGGAAATAACCCACACCAAGAGACAATGGGGAGCATGAAGAAAAAAGAAGTGGGAAGGGGGCAAAGGAAGGAAGGAAGGAAAAGGAATCATCAGATGACGGAGCTGAGACGGGTAGTCATTAAAGAGGGCGTCTGGCGAGAAGGAAGGAAAGGTGGAACAAACATGAATAGGGATTCCTGAAGCGTTTAAGCAAGAGGTTCCGATACGTGTGTGTTTGTGTGTATTTGCGTATGCGTCTTTGAGTGGTCTAACTTGTGGAGCCGTGTGAGAGGCGTCGGATGAAAGAAGCGGGGGGGGGGAGGGGGAAGATGAAGAAGAGGTGAATGGTTTCTTTAATTGATGGATGTGTGCCGATGTACATCCATGACACAATCAAGGACCATTGCGGATGCAGTCATATTTATACATATTTATATATATATAAATATATATATTTAATCCCCCGTTCACACTTTGCTCCTCTGCACTTCTCGAGCATTTAAGTTGCTTCATTTGCATACATGCATACATCTTTCTCCTTGTATTGACCTCAGTAGGAGTATAAGATATAAGTTGTTGTGCATTGTTGTTGTTGCTCTTTGTTTGTTTGTTTGTTTGTTTGTTGTTGTTGTTGTTTTCACATGCGTTACCATGTGCGTGTGTGTTTCTTCTTTATCAATCTCAATTTTATTATTATTATTTTCTGGTGATTTCGTGTTCGTTCTCTCCTCTCCCTATTCTGCGTCTCTTTTCCCAAGACGAGGGAGACTGTTACGGAAGACCGCAGAATAGTCTCAACGAGAGAGCTGACGCTGCCGTGGCGAACCCCTTGTGCGAGTGGGCGCGTGTGTTTCACCTAAAGCAGAACAGTAAGCAGAAAACGTTGGGAGAGAGGCCGCAGACCCACAGGAAAAAAAAAACGGGAGTCACCGCAGCCATCACGCCAGGCGCGTACACACACACACACACACACACACACGTATTAACATCAT
>NW_021706115.1:8608-17852 GCF_003719475.1 Trypanosoma rangeli
TTTGTTTGTTTGTTTGTTTGTTGTTGTTGTTTTCACATGCGTTACCATGTGCGTGTGTGTTTCTTCTTTATCAATCTCAATTTTATTATTATTATTTTCTGGTGATTTCGTGTTCGTTCTCTCCTCTCCCTATTCTGCGTCTCTTTTCCCAAGACGAGGGAGACTGTTACGGAAGACCGCAGAATAGTCTCAACGAGAGAGCTGACGCTGCCGTGGCGAACCCTTGTGCGAGTGGGCGCGTGTGTTTCACCTAAAGCAGAACAGTAAGCAGAAAACGTTGGGAGAGAGGCCGCAGACCCACAGGAAAAAAAAAAACGGGAGTCACCGCAGCCATCACGCCAGGCGCGTACACACACACACGCGTACACACACACGCACACACACACACGTATTTAACATCTTCATCTCGGTAGGAAAGGGGTTAAATGGACGTCATTCCCCCTGAGTACGACAAGGAGACTAAGGAACGGATCTACCGCCAAGAATGGCTTGAGTATTTTAACTTCATCGGTTGGGATGCAGCGATGCGGGACCACCCGGAACAGTTTTACGCCATCTTCCCTAATAACTCCAGCAGCTCGCCATTCACAGCGGGGGGTGGCTCAGATGCCTTGCTGGCACACGAGATGCCCGGCGCGCATGGCCCCCCGCCCTTCCTTGGCAGTCAACAGCAACATCACCACAGCCACCGCCGACCCATTAGTGGTGGGCATTACGGCAACTCTGTGCTCGCCGCACCGGGCGCCACAACAGCGGCGGCGGCGGCGAAGTTGTTTCTTGATAGTGAGAGCTCCAGCGACAGCGGGAGATCCTCCTCGTCGTTTTCCTCTTACACAGGGGGAACCTTCGAGTGCAAGCACGTCTCCACTGCGGCACCAGCAGCGGCATCGTCGTGAGGGGGGCGAAGCGGATGGCGATGGCGGGAAAAGGAAAACCTTGTCGCGTCACCGCCGTCGCAGCCGAAGCAGAAGCGGCAGCAACAACAATAGTCGACGCCGAACGCACCGTCGTCACAACTCTCGCCGTCGCAGCCCTCGTCGCGATGCGGCATCAAAAAGAAGACGTGAAGAAGACCCCAGTGGGCGTCGAAAACGCGAACGGGACGACGACAAGGAGGCAAGACATCATGAGCGACGGTCGCACGGTAGCTACCATCCAGCGGATGAGGAGGAGAATCGCCGCCGTCGTCGCCGTCATGGGGAATCGAGTCATCAGAGGCCACGTTCGGACAGGGACAGGGACAGGGAGCGGGACGTAAAGGCTGAGCGAGGATACGGCAGGGAGAGAACGTCAGCCGCCAACGCTGGTAGTGGCTCCAACGAGGCATACAGAGGGCGATATGTTTTAAAGGAAGAGCGCGAGAAACGGCGTGTCAAGGGCGGTGAGGTTGGTGCCAACGGCCCAGGACCCACCGACCGGTACGAGGATCGCAGGGAGGACGCCCGCCAACGTCGTCAGCGGGATATGGATGGCCGGCGCAAGAGGTAAAAACAAAAACAAAAAAAGAAGGAAAAATGAATAGAAGAAAGCAAAACAAAAACAAAAAACAAAAACAGAAAAAAACAAACAAGGCGCGTCATGGAGGGTGGAAAAGAGGAAACACAACACAACGTAGAAAAGAAGAATAAAATATTTAACAAAAGATGTCACAGGTGCACACGGCTCATAGTGAGAGGACTGCTGGAGATGAGGGGGAGGAGCAAAACGTGGAGGTTGTTTGCATCTGGTATTCTTGTACTTTTGCTGTTTTTGTGTTTCTGGACTAGACTGGGGAAAAGGTGGATGGGCGAGACGAGGAGGAATGCACATAGAAAAAAAAAGATTCATGGCCTTTCTCCCACACATGCCTAGACGCATAGCACGTCTCCCGTCGCCTTTCTTAATTTGTTTCCCATTTTCTTCCTCCTATGGTATCGGTTGTATTTCGGTCATCGTGCCCTCTCACTCTGCCTCTCACCCAAACCTCCACCACCCATTTTATGGCGATCTGGCTCCCCTCCACACCTCATTCCTCCATTTCTTTGTTTGTGTGTGTGTTGTTTTATCATTTTCTTTTTTTTCTTTTTTTTTTTTGGAACAGTGGTGAGAAGGGGTTTCAAGAGGTGCGAAAAGGGTCATCGGTGTGAGAAGGGTGGAAGGTGGGGAGGGGAGGGGAGGGGAAAAAGAAAATGCAGCTTTAACGTGAATTGACACAAATCCAGAGGTGCGTAAAGTAAAAGCGAAAACGGAACAAAAGCAGTGGACCTTGTGAAGGAAGTATGGAGATGAGGACGCAGCAGGTGGTACGAGGTGTTTGCTGTTTATTTATTTATATATATATATATACATACATACATATATACACATTTATTATTATTATTATTATTATTGAGCTTTATTCCACTGCCCTCCTTTTCCTGTTTCTTGCATGGTGCTTCTCTTTCATGTGACTCGCTCTACGTGTAGAAGACATAGGTCGTGCAGATCGTGGTGCTGGACAGCAGAGAACCGGGGAGGGAGGGAGGGAGAGAGGGGGCACAGAGTCGGTGTACGACGCACGCATACTTATTTATGGTTTCAAGAGGGAATGCAACCACAAGGGTGCGACCATGTCGTGACGCCGAAAACCACCACCTCGGGCTGGGTAAGTCTCTTGGACAACCCAAAACGGCAAGCCGACGCCTATCAACGCCTCTCAATTCCTCCAACGCGTTATTCTCATTGGGGCCATACACATACATCGTGCGCCAACCAGCGAGGATGGATTTACCGGGGGAGACCAGGTGCCGGGGTGTGAGCAACGGAAAAGGGCAAAAACAGTTGGGTGAGAGACGCCGCGGTGCGGCTGGGAAAAGGCAGAAGCAGGAAAGGGAGCAAGATGAGGAGCCAACATTGTGGACATCGCCCGTTGCTACGCCACGAAAAGGCGAAAAAGAACTTGCCATAGCATCTGAGACGCCGGATGCGTCGGCCTTCTCTCCACTACCATACTCTCCATGGCCAGTTGGCGCCAATGAAAGCAAAAACTGCGACAACGGCTGCGGGGAGCAGCAGGAGCGTGGGAGAAACTCCGCTGCGTCCTCAGCCACACTTTTAAGTGAGCTACTCCGTCGAGTGCAAAAGAGTCGTGAGGTGGGAGTTCATTCATCCCCTCTTTCCGACCAACCCAAGGCTGCAGAGGAAGAAGAGAAAGAAATGTGGACGTCACCCCAGCCTCGGAAGCAACAACAACAAAACTATTATCGTCATGAGAAGAAGCAGCGAAGTACGCATGGTTGTTCTTTGGCATCGCGACTGGGCGGTGATATTGAGGAGCAGCGTAATACCCCCGACCGCCAAGCCGCCCGACATCGTGGTAACGTGGCACCGCGGTTCATCGGAATTGACGCGGGGCGCGGGGAGGGTGCCTTCACGGACAGAAATATCACTACGTCGGCAACTCCCCCCACTGACAAGTGTGCCAGCCTCGACACGTTGGAGTGGGGTGACAAACTGTGGAACGGCATCAAAGAAGATGAGGAGCGTCTTTGCCGTTGGATCGCGCAGCGAGGGTTATTCCCACGCGAGGACGCCGCCGCGCTGCGCGTCTTTACAGAATATCTGAAGAAGAAAACGGCGCGCTTGGAGCGCGACTACGATGAACTTTTTTGGTCCTTGCGTCAGCACCCACCCCCGCAGCTGCACCACGTGGAGGAACGGCCTCACCGTCACGGTCATCCCCCGCAGCCATCAGAGAAGTTGACGGGACAACGGCGCGGTGCAACCCCCAGCGTCGAAGGGTCGTCCGGTGGTCACACCTACAGTATCGATGCAACGGCCGATGCAGGAAGAAGCCTCCGGTCTGCATTTGCACCAAGGCACTTCCTGACGAAAGGAACAGTGTGTCGGACAACTTGTTGGACCGGTGGTGGGGAGTTCAACCGTGAGACGTCCACAACGCCGACTTCGTGCTGCCGTGATGGTGCCGGGAAGAGCACCCCGTTTGCATCTTCACTGAGGGACCGTCGATGGTCCGCAAAAAGGTTGCACACTAGCAACGGCTCTCGCGAGGTGTCTTTGTTCTACACGGGGCGCTCACTCGCGGCGGCGGTGGATGGGACATTGAGAAGAGACGCTGCTGCTGGACGCTCGTCGTCCCCCGTATCGTATTTGCATTCGGCGCGCCAAGAGAAAATCACAACGCGCCCGGGTCGTCATCCCCCGACAGACCGAAGTACATCGCCTACACCGCCACAGTACCAGCAGTGCCAGGAGGGGAAGGAGATGCGTAACGTTGGAGAAGCAGAGGGAAATGTTCCTACGATCCTAGAGCCAAGGTTGAACACCTTGAGTGTAGGTGAGGCCGTCTCGACCGCAGCTCCCACTGCTGACTGCACCTCGCGTCCTCCAGCTGAATCACACGTTTCTGCCGTTGTGCCCAAAAAATGTTTTTCTCCTCCCAATGCTGCTGGAATAGAGGATGTGTCGGCTCTGATTCGCCTGCGCAGTTACTGCGGCCAGCTTGATGCGCAGTTTATGCGGCTTTTTCGTGAGGACGAGGCACAACACCAGTGCAGTGACGCTGAACGTGACATGATTGCGAGTGTTGCGGGGGCAACGAAGCGGGAACCCGCACATCCACTACATCGTGTGGGGGCCACGACAACAGAGGCCATGAATCGTAGTGGTCGCCGCTCCACACTTGTGTCTCCACCACCACCAACTTCCTTACCAACCGTCTCGGCTCTCCTTGCGGAGCCCCAGCATGTACCAGAGACAGCTGGCAAGGACAACGCCTTCACTCATTTTAATGTATCATCTGTCTCCTTCCCCTCCTATGGTGAGCGCGGTTCCATCAGCGCAACGCACCATGGCGTACAATGGAATGAGTCTTGTTCTGCAAAGGCGGTGAGCCACAAATCATTTCCAACATTGCGAAGAGATACAGGCAATGAGGCACATACACCCCCGGTGTCTTTGATATTCTCTACCTCGAGTGTGGAAGATGGGCGCCACGGTGATGGCATCCAAGGTGTCATGGAACTCCCAGTTCCATTTGTATCTTCCCGTTGTATCAGCCCCACACCGCGTGAGATACGCACAGTGACGCCGCCTGGTGATATCAAGGCAATGGAGTGTGGGCGGTCTCTCGTTGCCTCCCAGGCGCCTGGTGTCAAACAGTCCATGCATTATGCATCCTCACTTTTGTCAGTTCCCACTAAAGGTTTATCCTGGAATGTGAATAATAGTCATAATACAGCTGACCAGAGTTCCCCGCCGAGGTCCGAGGAAAATGTACCGGAAATGGTGCCAACATGGAACCCGGCATCGAAGCGTTTGCATCTTGTTGAATCCGATGTTGCGCTGGAGCAAACAGGCAGGGGAGTTACCAAACCCCCAATCCTCGACAAGAGCGTGGCACCCGCAGACAGTATCGGAGGCAGTGTCAGCTTGCATGAAGCGGTGCTATCAGCAGACCCATATGAAACGACAGTACCCCTAGACAGTTCAAAGATAAATCAATCTCGACAAGTGCCCAAATTAGTTGTCCACAAGTCATCTGTCGTCCGGGCTGAGGGGGAAAGTGGTGGCACCTCAACAAACTCGTTTCATAGTAGAACAAAGAAACCAGGGAGCAGGCGAAGAAATAGAGGCCCTGGAAGTGTGGCATGGAGCAGTAGCAGCAGTAGTAGTGATAGTAGTCGTAGCGAAGGTGTTTGTGGTCTTGGCCTGAAGAAGCAAGGAAAGCTTCTCCAGAGTCCAAACAGGCGAGAGCGCTTTGGTCTTCTTATGGGAAATTCTACGTCTACTGCGGCAACGCCAATTGATCAATCGCGCTCTTATCTGATGGCGACTAACCGAGTTGGTTGTAATATTTCCAAAACACAAGAGAAACGCAACGACATGGGTTTTGTCATCGGAGGGGAGGGGGATGGAGGAGGAGGTTTGTCAGTGGTTCATAGTGGTGGGAGCAATCGGAGCACACCACAGAAAAATGCAGGCCTCTTCTTTGTGGGTGTGATTAACTCTGGGGGAAGTAATGGCAGGAGTTACAAAGCGGTGGAGCGCCGTGACGGACGGGCGTGTGCCTCCCGTCCCCCTCGTTTTGGTGTTTCCAAGAATATTCACTGAGAGCTTTTCAGAGCCAAAGGAAATATGTGGGGGTGTGGTTACCATTTTGAGGTTTGTTCCGTTAGTTGCGATCTGTGTTCCCTGCCTGCTGGCTGGCTGCTCTGAAGGGGAGGTGGGAGGATGTGGGTTGGTTACGTGGTTTGCCGTCTCCGTGGTAGTGGGCAGGCACAGGTGAAAGAACGTTTGCTTTCCGTTGGGTGCATGGGCACACGCAAAGCGTCGCCGTATTATTCGCTAGGGGAATAGATGGATTTGAGATTCCCATTTTTTTTCCCCCCCGTTTTTCTTCTACTTCCTTTCTTGCCTTCTTTACGCTTCCTGTGGCACTCATAGCATCCCGCATCCCACGGCGTGTACACTACCACAGTCAGCAAAATAATACTACTACTACTACCAAAAATGTTTTCATATGCCTCATTTTTCATTCTTTACTTTTCAGCTTTCTTCATGCTGCTTATTTTATTTGGTTGGTTGGTGGGTTTATTGCTCTTTTTTTTTTTCCTTCGCTCTGCTTGTAGTGAGCTGTGGCCGTGGGCACACAGTCACGCATATTACATATAGGTATCTTCCTATCTATCTATCTATCCACACACATATATTTATTGATACTGGACGCAGTGGAAAAAGGGCCTGCACAAAGGGCTTGATTAGAGCGGTTGCCAGTCCCCTTTCTTCCGCTACTATTCTACCAGTGAGCGTGACAGTATTTCAAAAACGCGGGCGCAAGGTAAGCACAGAGTGGCCCGGAACAAGAAGAAAGGAAACGAAAGCCACCCCCACCCCCACCCACCCCAAAAAAAGGAACGGAGGTTTAATGGGCAACTGCTGTTCATCACGGAAAAACTCAGTGGCAAATAGTAAGACCACGCGCCAAGAAAGGAGGGAGGCAGCGAAGAACAAACCGGGTTCATTTGAGTTGCACTCTCAAGCACTCAAACAACCGTTGACTGAGTTACGGCGTACGCCTCCCCAACATTCAGACGAAAACCCTGAGGATCAGGAACACAAATGGGTCTTAATTCCGCTTCCAGAAGAGAATACATTTGACAAAATTGGGGTTGGTGAGTCGAAAAAGGTCGAGAGAACAAACGCTGGGGAAACCCCCAGTTCCGCGACACAACTTGAGAAGGGTGTTGAGCGTCCGACAAACAACAGCAACCTTGAAAAATTAGAGGCGGATGAATTTCACGGTGACAGGGAAGCGAAGGAAGTTGAGGGGATGGCGCAACAGTCGGATGCAGAGATCAATCGCGTTCCAGCTCAACCGAGCGAAACTGGCGATCCTGTCAAGGTGGTCTTGCCGGTATTGAATGGCAGAGGTAATTCAAACAATAGCAGTGTCTGGAGTGCCCCCGAGGAGGGATCGGTGAGGGAAACAGCTGCTGGGGCGATTTCCACCGTCGTTGTCGCCATGCCAACCTTGTTACCTCCGCTGCTATTGGGCACTAGTGACAGTGACAGCGAAGCTGCGGAGGAAGATGCCAGGGAGAAAGCGGATGAGAAGGAGGCGGGAACAACAAGGAATCAGCATGAGGTGCTCGTTTCGAGTGTCGTTGTATCGCCTACTGTTGTATCCGAGACGTTAAGGAACACAGAGGAGGAACCGCTGCACCCCTCGAAGGACGAAAAGCAAACCCAAGTATCTGACTGCAATGAGTTTAACAAAGAGAATGACGCTTCTTTCAAAATGAACGAAAACAAAACAGTGAGCTTCACCAATGATGCTAAAGAAGCTGAAGTGCTAGAGGCGGTGAAGCCTTGTTTTCTCGTTAATGATAAGAGCCATGACAACGACAGTGGCATTGGTAGTGATAGTAAAGGTGCTAGGGGCAGTGGTAGTGGTAGTGGTGGCAATGTACTCGCGCATATTATTCGACGGAGTGCAGGAAAAGAACCGCAGATATCTGCAGTAAGTGATGACGGGGAGTTCAGTGGGCAGGGCGCGTTGGAGGCGCATGAAGATGTTGTGGAGTTTAATGTGGAGTTTACTGATGAGGACGGCGCTGACGGCAAACACGCCGGGGATCCTTATATCTTGAGTGAGGGCTCGGAAGTCGGGGGGAACGACGCCTCATCCAAGACGACACACAAGGAATATCCAAATAAAATAGTCCACTGGGGCGACGATGACGATGGCTATGCGGGCAGGGAAGGTAGAGGAAGCGGGCAGAAAACAGGTGAGAGCAGTGTGACGAAGAAGGGGAACAGTGTGGGGTGTGTCGACAGCGGTAGCAGTGATGATGGGGGTGAGCGAGATCGTTTGGTGGCGATTTTGTTTCGCGCGCAGACGAAGCAGGAGGATGGGGAAAAAAAAGACGAGAAAAAAACGTCCACGACGTCACCCCATGGCAATCTCATAACGACAAAAACAGTGGGGCAACCTGCGGCGCTGAAGACGACTTCCCTGTTGCAGGAGCATAAGTCAGTGTTTGGTGCCACCAAGAACTCCCTCCTACCTGCACGACCCCGCGTCGTCACGATAATCTCTCCATCCCCGGTGACTCCCCAGAGCAGAGATAGCCATGATGACGAGAATGGCAATCCGATTTTTTAGTGGCCGCCACGAAAGCACAAAAGTAAATAAAAATAATAATAAAAAAAACGTAAAAGAAAGAAAGAAGGAATCCACATTTTGGGAATACGAAATGGTGCGTTCCAGCCACTTCTTTGCGGCAACAGTGGCGTATAGAACTCCTTTTATATGTTTAATGTATATATATATATATATGTATAAATATATATATATTTATATGGTTGTGTGTATCCGAGAGGATTACGTGGATTAAACGTTTATTTCCCGCAGGATGTCAGATCAGAAATAGACGGATCGCCAACAGAGACATCTCATATATATACATATAACATATATGAGAAAAAGGGAGGGATAGAGAAGCCCAAATACCAAAAATAATAAACAACACCACTAATGAAATGGGAGGGGAGGGAGGGAGGGAGGGGGCCTGTATTTTTGCGAGGCGACAGGAAAGAAAGAAACAAAAAAAAAAAAAAGGTACGTGGAGATGGAGAGAAGGGGGGTGGGTACGTCCATCATTTTTTTTTTTTTTTTTTCGGTCCCACCACCACCATTAAATTCATACATTCACTGGTGCATATCTGTATGTTTACTTATACTAGTTTCGTGTGTATGGTGTAT
>NW_021706124.1:0-15497 GCF_003719475.1 Trypanosoma rangeli
AGTATATATATATATATATATATATATATATATGGCTGTTTTCGTCCACACCCAAAACAAGCGTATCGCAGAGGCAAAAAAGTAAGAAAAAGCAACAGAAGCAGAATAGAAGGCAGGTAAGAACTCTGGCAGCAAACAGTAAAATTAACATTGTGCAGTGTGCGCCTGTTGGTGGCCTGGTCAATCCTATTTCAATAGTGTGAAAGAACACAAGAAAGAAAGATCACGGTTTGGCTCCACGTGCCCAGCATATTTCACTTCGGCAAATGCATATTCAGGACTTAGCCGCACACCAGCAAACGGAAAAACTCAAAAAGCATCTGTCATTGACAACCAGGCTCTCGGTATGAAACAACCAAGTGGAATTCTTTAGGGTCACGCAGTCGCCGATCCCCTCCGTGTAGCGGGTAGTGATAGTAACAATCGTAGTGGTGGTAGTGGTAGTGGTAGTGGTAGTAGTGGCTTAGGGCGTCAAAGCAAAAACAAAAGCAAAACAATAAAACTTTATTCGCTGCATTCTAACGCAGTCTTGTTGGGAACAAAAAACAGCTCAGCAATAAAGGCCCACGGAAGAAGTTCACACATTTTTGTTTTGAGTATCATCCAGTCGCACAATCCTTCTACAAGACTTAGAGCACAAAAAAGCCACACCTAAATTAACCACCCCACAGTAGGAAAGGTTTTTTAATGACTTTGAAGCACATGTAATGTAAGCGCACAGTGGTGCATCAATGCACATGTCAACATCCACGTCGATAAAATACATACATGTATAGGATTGCCGCATGTGAAACAAAAAAAAGAAAAGGAAAATAAAGTTACTCTCCTGATAAAACATTGAGGGCATTAACCAAGGCTTCTCCGATCAAAAAACAAGAAACAATAATGTTTTGTTAATGCAACGGAACAAAAGCAATGGACCCCGCGCACACATCCACAATGATGTGATGTATTTGTCCTCACTCCCACTTTGTTCATCAACCACACACATACACATACAGAGAAGAAAACCGAGGCACAGCCGCAAGAGCAAAGCATTTAATGTAAAGGAAGCGCAGAAGAAAATTAGATGTACGTACATCCGCAAGTATTTATTTGGCTACATTGAGGAACATTGTCCCTCCGCACTCACCTCCCTTGCAACTCTCAGTGGCCCATGCGTCGTTGCCTCACACAATAATAGAGGAGACAAACGCCACAAAACGCTCCGCGTATTCTCGGGGAGGAACAGAAGATATTTTCTTTGAGTCCTGTGCCAAACCCAAAAATGTAGTCTCCAAATACTTCCAAGCGTTATACCTCTGCAATATATCAATAATTCCAATGTAATATATTTCTCTCCGAGTTCCTGGTTGGTATGTGCTACGCATGCCACCTTCATCTGCAGTAAAGCATCGTCCATCAATGACAGGCTCGGGTGTAGAGACGTGGAGGCCGCCAGTTGTCCCATTCATCTGCCCATCCAAAACAACATTAGCTGCTGCACCGTCCAAGGCAAACACCTGAAACGGTAATGGACTAAATGGTAGGTTTTCTTTTACTCCTGTCGCACCACTTCCTACACTCCGTGGATCGGACGCTGGCAAGATATGAATTCCAACTAGAAACGAATAGTCCATGACGTGGGAGCGTTTCAAGAATTCACAGTCATTCTTAATTTGTTCAATAACTTGTGCCCTTCGCGCAGGACCCACATGTATAGGACGATTTAAATCAAGATCCTTTTGTGTGCAAGTCTGTTTCCTTTTTTCAGCTTCAGTTGCAAAACGTCCTACGGTGCTTCCCTTGAGATCATACTTTTCGTGTATGGCATTTCCTGTCGCAAAAACATTCTGCATTATAATAAAATTTATCTTTTCTCCAGCAATTTCAAGACGATGGTGTCCAACAAAATGCGGCAGAAGCGTGTGTGGGTTATCTAGTACAAAAAAGTAGTACCGATGTAAGATACTGCGTAAAAACTCACTTTCCTCTGTAGTCATGGTTTTTATAATCCAGTCCTTACCGCAGAAGAAAAGCTGTGCCGCCGACTTTCCAGGAGTAGGGGTGCTATGCCACCTACTTCGCATCAGTACCTCACAATAAGACATTGGGTCAATATTAAAAAATTCCCGTATGTGACGATAACACATCGGAGAGTAGTCAGTAAACTTAAAAGAAATTTGTGGGCCATCGTCGTCGTAATCATCCGTGTCACTATGAGCAAAGTCAGACTTGAAAGTTCCAGTCTCGTTAACAGACAACACTTTTGGAGTCCGATGCTTCACCGCGGGTACGCCACCGCAGCAGCTGATGGCCGATCCACCTTTGCTTTTTGCCTTAGCTTCGATGGTTATCTCAATTGTGAAGTCTTTCTTCGGATTCAGCGCTCGCTGTTTGGCCGGGTTAGAGATACTTTTGATACTCCGTCCCAGGGCCCATTTCATGCAGCGAATAATGTTGCGCGTTGACTCGTTTTGCTGCGGCATAGGGTCTCCTGGAGCATCAAATAACCCGCGTTCCCTCACTGCCTCATTGAAACTACCTCGCCTGGGTGTGCCATTAGAAGGGGATGAATCGGTCTCAAACGAGATGGAAGCAATAACCTCTCTGTTGTATGGCATCAACGAATACACTACTTAAATACGTGGAAGTCACGTCTAACCGGACTGCCATCTATCGATCAAACACAAAACAAAAAAGTTAAAACGGGGGAAAAAATTTTTAAAAAGAAAAGTAAGAAAAAAAAACAATATTACATACATAGAAGACACTGCTACTTTCAGAAGCTCCCAAGGCATGAGTGCTTTTTTTTTGTTCACCCCTCTTTTTGGATGTTATAAAAATTTTTCTTAATGTTGGCTTCTTTTCAGGCAAAAGCTTCTTGCTGCCGCTGCTGTGTTTTTTTTTTTTTTTTGGTAGGAGGAGGGAGGGGGGGTTGTGCGTGTGTGACTCCTGCAGCGTGCAACAGCGTGTACACACGTTCACGTTTATTGAGGTGGGTGTAGCCGCCCCACGTAGGCCACCCACAGCACCGAATAGGCCATTTTTTCCCATTTTTACTATTTTGGCCCTAATTGAGAGTGAAGAACAACTTAACAACCACCGACAAGGTCCTTCCAAAGAGCGTGCTGGCACATAAATCCCCACGCGCTGCGAACATAATCTTCAGTCCCGTCTCTAGACAACACCAAACGGGCTAATGGCATATTAAGACCGTCGTCATGGATAACTACTGTGCGGCCGGATACCGTTGGCACACTCGCCGGGTGACTCCCTTCACGCTGACAAACATTCTTGAATAGAGTCACGTCCGTGCGTGCGGCACGTTCACAGCGAAAGAAGGAAAGACCGGCAGTCCAGACCGCCATTAGCAGCACATTTTGCGTCATCTCCGCTCCAGCTTTAAGTAAAAAAAAAGCCAACCTGACGGTAGCATGTGGTGCTTCTCCTGCAGCTCGTCCACCACGGCGCAGTAGGGCAAGTTAAGGGGTAATATAATGAGCAACATCTTCACTTATCAGAATGACATCAATAGGAACAAAAAGTGTCAGAATAGAACGCTTCTTGTTGCTAAGAACAGTATTACCCCTACTGGAAAATATGGCCCGCTCCAACTGCATCGTGGTGCGCTGATACGGTTTCCAGGCGTCATCTGTAACCTCTTTGCTTGCCTCGCACATAGACACCGTGTCCTGCGGGCTCATATGAACGAAGCGTACAACCGCCAACCAGCTTTGACTTGGCAGGTGCATACGTTGCCACTCCGTTAGCCCATCAACCCCATCCGCCAGACGCACCTCCAACGTGGCGAAGGGAATATACAAGAGGACGTTCAACAGAAAGCGAACGAGGTACGCATCCGATTGCCCTTGAGAACACACAACCGGCACAACGTGAACACTGTTGGAAAAATAATGTCGCACCTGCCGTTCAAAAACGCTTCTTTTCTGTAAAGAGAATTGCTTTAGCTCACTGAATAAAGGTATAACGGCGCCATAGCCGAGAACACAACGATTCACAACGGCGTTTAATGTAACCAAATCCCCTGAAGGAACGCGAAATCCCCCAGGAAGCGGGGCGCCTTGTTTACACCTGCCGACCAAAGCGTCGTCCACAACAAGACACACATCAAACAAGACGGTCTCAAATATAAATCGCTCAGCACCTGGAAGCCGTAGGTCAATACCCGCGATGGCCTCTCCGTACAATGTGTATAGTTTCTCCGGGGCAAAACCGGCCGCCCGTATAACGTTTCTTGGTACCCCATGATAACTTACAAAATCATCACGACCTAGCTTTACATCAGAATCCAACAGCACTAATAAGGGTGGGCCTTGCACCTGTTTCTTTGGCCTACGCCACAACGATTTACTCTGCGTCAACTCCACAATATGTGGGGAAAGGCATGGAAAAAGTAATGCAAGCTTTGACTGGTTCATATAAGAGACATTGCAATATAGCTTGTGTGTCCCGCAATGGTACACTGTGATCGATCACGCCTGCGCCACACAGTAAGATGTCACTGCATTTGACTTACCCTTGCCTCCAAATGATTCCTGCGCACACATGGCCATGTCTATGTTGCAACAAAGAACATCCCCCCTTCCACAGCAGACTCATGCCATGATTTATAGCTTTTAAACCAACGCAACGGTGGTGCGTGATCAAACGCAAATGCGTACCGTACACCTTTCTGAAAAAAAGTAACCACACGATCACCCTGTCACCCTGTTCCTTCGTGCGTGTGTCTGGCGTGGCGCGAAATCCCCAGCGATGCAGCGCCAGAAACAGTTGAATAAGGGCCTCTGGTCCACCCTTTCGAATGCCAACGTGAACCCACTAAAAAACAGCGGGATAGTAGTATGCAGCACCGCAGGACACACTCGCGCTTCCAAATCGTCACATGCAGCTCATTTAACCCGATTCACGCAACGCCCACTCGCCGCACACCAAGAGCAAACCATCGATGGGAGGCTCACATCGAGGGAGGTTCCCACGCGAGTATCGGGAAATAGGCAATCAAGACAACTGGTCGCACTGCTGCAGGCATCACCCTCTGGCTGACCGCTTGGCACTGGCGGCGGTGTATGTTTAACGCTACTGTCTTCGTCTGCGCCCTTCAGCAGCAGGCCCAGAATAAGGCACGAAAGAAACGCCAAGGTGGCACAACATCGCACGCACCTACTGAAGCATCTCCACAGCTTCATAGTGGTCTCAGTCTTGCCCTGACCATGGCCTGCATGCTACGCACTAACTCAAACAAGCTATCAATACAAGAGAGAGGAAAAGAGAATAAACAACTACAAAGAGAACACCAGTACAGGTGGGTCACCGCTGCGCATATGAACTCAGAGTGTGCCAAGAGATCCACCACATTACCACTGAAAACTCATTCTCCTCGTCCCGTTATAACAGCAGCAAGGGGGCAAACAGCAATAACCAAGACGAAGTATTCTTGCCTCTGTCCTCTTTTTTTTTCTTTATTGACACCCCCTCTCCTTCCATTTTTATGTTGCTCCTCTCATTCATCCTTTTCTCCGTTGTCCTCTCATCAGGGAATGGTGATACCCAAACGCGTATCATGGGATTTTTCCACTTCATGTGTTTCTTCTTCATCCTCTTTTTTCTTTCTATCTCTTTCTCTTCTTACAGATTACGAACCACCAGTCCGCTTGAGCTTATCCACCTTCGCCCTTTTGCGATTCGCACCCCCTGTACCGTACACCTGTCTAAGCGCGACAGCCTTCTCCTCGAGTTTCATCGTCTGACCCTTGGCTCCATCCTTTCCGTTTGCTTCTTTTTCTTTTATATCCTCCTCCGCCTCACACGCATCTCGATTGCCAACCGTCGTGTCCTCCTCTCCTCGCATTGCAACTTCTTCCGCATCCTCATTGTGGATATCATCCCCATGTGCCTTTTCATCTGACACAGTGCTTATAGCTTCACATTTCTCTGTTATCTCCGTGGTATCTCGTGAGCGCTTCTCCACCGTATTTGCCCGCATTAACGCCACCACCACATCGTGACCGGGAAGCGCGATGGTTGGAAGACGCTTGTCTCGAAAAACGGCAGCAAGGTTGCACATAGCTTTAAACCATGCAGAAGGCGCCGTAAGCTGCACCGCGGCAGTCTCCTCCTTCAGAAACGATGGACGTGGCCGCTGCTCTATGGACGGAAGCGTTCCTGTCATAGGACGATAAACACCAATCACACGTGGCATCGCCCCCACATTACGCAATGCAGGTTTAAGCTTTGTCTCGAACTCTGGCTTTTGTGCAATGGCATCATTGCCCACCGCATTTTTCACAAGCTGAACGAGCTTCATCACATTGGTGCGCACCACCATACTCACCGGGGTACAACATTTAAGAATGTCATTGGCAGAAGTCGGGAGTTTGGTAGCAATGCTCAACACAGCGGAAAGATGTAAAACAGCCGAAGGCGAATCATCAACCTCTCTGGCGGCGGCATCTCGCCAATTAAATACGTCTCGTGCCACCTGCATTTGTGTGGAAGACAACCCACCCAAGCTTCTCCCCAGGGCAATTTTATACGTTGCGTCAGGGTCTAGTTGTGGCTTCTCGTAAAGCTCCAGCGACAATCGACGGCTCTCATTCATCACGTGCACAAGCAGATTCCCTATTGAGGCCCGACCCTCGCTATTAAGAAGAAGCGTCTTTAACCGATCATATACGTATAGGAGGAAATGGGTATCCTGCCGGGCGTATGCCACCATTTCCGCTGGAATGGGTCTAATACGCCAATCTGCCGTTTGATACTTTTTGTTCAGTTTCACTTGACAAAAATGATCCACAGCAAAAGCTAAGCTGTGTGGCATGTGCAACACTTGCAGAGCTATCCCTGTATCAAAAAAATTCACAAGATAAAGTCCAAAGTCTTTCTGTAACCACCGAACGTCTTCGCGTGCTCCATGGAAGACTTTTAATATACTGGGACTCAAAAACACAGGTGCTAACAGATGCATCGACGAGCGCAATTTAAGACAATCAATCACGATATCTTCCCTCCGAGTACTGATCTGCATAAGACATGTAAAGCCCTGATAGGAGTAGAAATCATGATGCTCCAAATCCACTGCAATCTCCTTCTCCTTCAGGAGTGCAAGCACAACCTCCTCAAGGTCAGCCGTGGAATCCACAAAAAGAAGTGGACATGCAGCTAAAGGAAGATATGGCGTTTCTGCACAACCAATCAATTGCTCCTCAGGAATAGACAACTTTTTAATCACCTCCGCAAATGGGTGCACACCAGGCTGTGCCACATGCCGTTCACCCTTCTCATCGTAGTAAACAGGAGAAAACGGTGTGGGACGGTTGTCCACAGGTTGATCAAACGTCAGTTGCGGACGAACTACATAGTCACCCCCACCTACGGCAGAGGAAGAGATTTGCAGCTCAGAACCAAATGTTACAGATAGCTGCTCTTTTGCATTCAACCGCCTTCCTTTCAAATCATCCAGCAACCCATCAACATTCTCCAAAAGCGAATCCACCGCCTCCATGACCGCTGCGCGCCGCTGGTCTGTCAAAGTGTCCGTACCTTCCTGGAACGTCGTTCGCCGTTTTTCGGGAAGTAGCTGACAACATCTGTCCATGAACTCAACAAGTGAATCGCTGTGTCGACGGATTTGCTGCCTAAACCCAGGGAAGGCCATGTGGTAGTCATAGTCATCCAGTGGGAGTTCGCTCGCCAACTTACTATACTCTTTCACCAACCCAAAGGCCCCATTCACAATGTCCTTCGTCTGCGGAAGCTTGCCTGACATGCCACACGTCACCGGTCACGACACGTCCTCTTTTCCTTGTTTCTACTACTCATGCATACCACAAATGAAAAAAAAAGTTTTGGAAGATAAGATGGACAAGATGCATGCAACACTTTTTTTTTTTTCTGTGTTGTTGTCAGAATTATTCAACAAGATGGCAAACCCATAGAAACACACACAATAAGAAGAATCCTTTTAAAATACCGATCGTCTTCTCATAAAATACAAGCATTTTAACTCTACATCCCTTCTACATTATGACACATAAAATAGAGGAAAAAATACGGGATAGGCAAAAATCCCCTTCTTCTAAAGTGCAATTACTAAGAATATGCCTCGTTCTCCTTTAAAACATGACCGTAACAGCCACATCTTAACAATGACGGGTTGACTCCGCTGTGACTTTTCGCGCTTGCGCGATATACGGTTTAGTTTAAACCACAATTTTAACCACAAATTAGAAAAGAGACCCACGCAGCATCATTACCGTCACCGCTCCCCACCCCCTCCATCACTCACTGAAAAACAAAAAAATGAAATGAATGAGTGATAAAGAGTAAGGGGTAACAAAATAATAAAAGAGAGCTCCACCCTAAATAAGGACAGCCAACGTAATGCGCCACTACAAACTTTAAACACCTCCAACTGGCAACGTAAATGTGTTCAATCCATTTAAAAAAAAATTGCTTTGTATATCCCCTAACTTACTGGTCACTCATGTTAACACAAAGAAAAGGAGATACATTCATTTGGGTAAGCTGAGAAAGTCAGTCCAACAACAAACAAATCTTAGAGAACATTTTTAAGCTTTTCTGTGGATGAAGCAGCTTCATTACCGAGTTCCTGATGTATCGTGCATGATGGACCAATTCCCGGGCCGCGCTCCTGTGCCTTTGCATTATTAAAGACATTCGTGTAAGTGTAAATGAATCCCCCGCTAAGAGCCAAAAAAATGCCCACATAGCCAGTAAGGGTCGGAAACTGGTTGAACACAATCATCCCCATTATGGCCAGTGGAGCTTTGTTAACAGCACCAATGACGCTAAACGTGGTGGGTGACGTCTCCTTCATGCACCAAAAGACGGCGAAGGTCATCACGGACCCCGCAAAAACCATCAAAATGAGCGCAAAAACTGCGTCAAACGGGGCATTCGATAGTCCAGTGAGCATGTCAGGAAGAGACGTGATGAGTGCAGCCAAAATAAACGGCAGCGAAAGCAAATTGTTGTAGAACACAGGTCCATAACGTCCAATTTGGGCACTTACATCCCCCAAAAGCAATTTCATATACAGTGTGTAGCTTACTGTCGACACAATGTTGGCACAAGTCCAAAATACACCCCATGAGGTCACCCATTGGTCGCCTTTGGCTCCCAAATAACTGCCAAAAAACATAAGGCAAAAGGAGAAATACATAGGGGGCGTGACATGTTTGTTGAAAAACTTTGAATCCCCAAAGGCGGTAAAAATCACGGCAAGATTTTTGATAATCGTCTGCATGGATACGGACATTGTGTGAAGACTTTTCATGGATGTCCACAGCATGGCAACAAAAAGAAATGTAAGTGGAAGCCACTTCTTCGTTACCTCCATACTGAAGTCTGGATAATGAATCCAACGCATATACTTCCCAAATGACACAAGCAGCACCGCACCAGAGTTCTGAATGAAAAGCAGCCCCATAGGAAAGTTTAGCCCGTAAGTGAACATAACCAGTTTGTTCAAAATAATCATGCTCATGCTGCAGATGGAGTAAGCCAATATGGAGGCCAAAACCTCTGCAGTTTTCCCTCCCTTTTCTACCCTTTTCATGAACGAATATCGCAGTACACAGATAGCTATGAGCTATTCGCCAACAAGCCCGCAAAACGGGATCAACCCAGAGGGCAAGGCAGCAAAAAAAGAACAACAACATAAAACAAGAACGCAAAAGAAAAAGGGCATAGCATGACAGAGAAAACATTTCATTCTGTGTTTTAGTCAAGATTAAAACTCAAAAAAACAACAAGAAAAATCATGGTATTACCGTTAAGAGAGCATTCATAAACACAAAAGTGGTGACCTCGCCTTTCCATGTACAGTGGTGCGAGATAAAGAGAAAGAAGGAAAAACAAAAAGACAAAAGTAACAAAAAAAAGAACCACCATTGAAATACATATTTCTACGTATTTCAGAGCACTAATAACTTCCACGAGCTTCTCACAAGACAAACAAGACATGCACAAGACAAGAACACATTTGCATAAACCCAACTAATAAGAAAAAAAAAATGAAGTCACATACAAATGCGATCAAAATCCGTCCGAAAATAGCAGGCAACACAAAGAAAGCAAACGCTCGTCAAATGTGCGATATATTCAACGCGAGAAGTAATGCACCTTAGGCTATTGAGCTTTATCCTTGAAGCAAACGCAATGATATACGCACAAAAAAGCCAACTCCAGTGATAGAGATAAAGAAACCAGCACAAATGTATTCATAGAGGCACGCGTGCGTCTACCTTCCTTTCCCTCCTTCTCCAACTCTCTGCTCCTGCCCACCAGAAATCAACATCACAGAAAAAGACGAACAAATATATATAGTTGCTTTTATATACTTCGTTGCATGCATTTTATTTTAATTTCATTTCTTGTTGTAGCAATATTCCCTAACCCTAACCGCGCCATCTCTTCTTATTGCTGATTGCTCATTTCTTCTTTTGTTGGAAGGCACTAAACATGTGACAAGCACAGTCAACTTCAACATTGTCATGCCCATATCTGTATATTATACATGAGTGCAGGGGCACCTGGCAACGGTGATGTGCAAATGTCAAAGAGAGACCCGTTAATACTATTATATATATATATATTGTTCTTCTTTGTCTCACCCCAACCCATCCGTTTTCACCTTTACTGTACGTGCGTGACTTGCGACCATGTGGAGGGAGGTGAGTTAGTTTAACAGCTAGATGCGTGCCATCAACAACCTTGACGTTTTCAAAAGATGGTAGTGCAAAAAATGATCAATCAGAAACAAGACTATCAACACCATAGAAATCACGATGAACGGAATAAAAATGCGAGTAAAAGTAGATGTCAGCAGCTGGGTACAACTGTTGTTGCGATTTGAAGGGCACAATTGCATACATAGAACAGACGAGTCATTTTGTGCGCACGTCTCACCAAATCCTGTACAATTGTGGAGTAAATAATAATAGCACAGCTCAGCTGATTCTTGCGCAACCCCGTAGAGATATCCAAGTATGCGGGAATAGGTCACTGCCCCCCCTATCATGACTAAGGTCATCGTATCCAGAGCAATTGCCAGTGTTGTTGCCACAAGTCGAAGTGCAGTGTAAATCGAAAACGTTAGTGGCAACCGCATTCGAAGGGAGTGAGATGCCGTCATACCGCTTGCTACTAGGCTGATAATGCTAGCAAATGTCACCGAGAATGTATATTCCCTCACGTAGCCATATATCACCAAAGATGGTGCCGTCGTGAAGGAGTACACTGAAAATGCAAGCAGCAAGAGTGCTACGAACATTTCAAGTACTGCAAGAGAAAATGTTTGGGCAGGAATACGTGTAAGGAAAAGAATACCTGTTGAACGGAATAATCGATGGGAAGATTCATACGCGTTTAAAAGATTTCTTCTGCTAATGAGTGAGCGTTCAGCGGCCTTTGCTATTTCCCTTTCCGTCTTAATAAGATATGTTAACTCCTGCTTGGCAATGCTGAGAAGTAATTCATCATCAATTTCCTTACAGCTGCATCTCCACTCAATAAAAGGACGCAAATTCATGTTGCGTGGATTGTTTCTTTGACTAGTATGCACGAGATAGCGCCGAACAAACATTCGCAAGCATTGCATATCAAAAAATTTCCGTGAGGGGTCTTGAAAAATGGAGTAAAATGACCACGGTGGATCCTGCCCAAAGACCACATCATGAATACGGCGGCGCGAAAAAGTCATGTATGGCACCGGTCCCATAGTTCTTGTACCCAGTAGACGGTTTTGACGTGTCAGGGGCTGTTCTGGCTCTGATTCTTCCGGATTTTCTCGTGCGTCTTGAGAGACAAGAACATTGCAATCAAAACCCTGTGCATCATGATGTACCTCCCCATTGCTATTGGACCCACCAGTCGGGGAAAAATGCATCATTTCCGCACTCCCAAGCAATGCTCCAGACTCATGCTGATCACCGTCACGATACCTTCCCCCCTCAGCGTCTTTCTTATGCGCCTTTTTCTCTGCATGGAGCCTCTCCTGATACTTTGCAAAGTCTTCTTTCGTGTATCTATGCACCTGAAGCAATACCACCGTGTCTTTAGTAATCATTGCTACCACTCCTTCATAGTGTAATAACAACCGCTGACCCTCAACAGTGGTCTCGCCGAGAAAGGTCACACAACGGCCAATAATTTTTAGCTCTTGCGCACGTAATACAGGCAAATTTGAACATGGTTCATCCAGCTTGATTTCAACCCGGTCCACAAGTTCCTCAATGGTGGCACCCTCCATAATTTCCACTTGCGCAAGAAGATTACCCCTGGACCCATCCTCATTTATATTCCCATTCTCACGGTTATCGGCTTGCCACTCATCCCCATCAGCTTCGCCATGCGTGATCCTGTCTGGCCCTCCTGGGGCCCCGGCCGATACCTCTGACAACACATGTTCTTCGGTTGAATGGTCACGCCGCGGCATCCTGGAGACGTAACGTAGCCAAAAATTCCGGCTCCTGCCTCCCTGTCCCCTACACGCCTATGTTGTGTCGTGTTGCCTTAATGCGAATCCCGTAGGCTCTTCGTTCCCGCAGGAAAAAAAAATAATCAGCAAATAAAAAGAGTCGCCAATGAATTTTAACCTCTTCAGCTTGGGAGGGAGTTATTATTATTTTTTGTTTCTCTAACGAAAAGAAAAATTGCAAGTAGTTTCGTGCACGAAGGTAAATAGCGATGGAAAAACAAAAAGAATGCCCGTTCACCGATGAGCAAAACATGTTGGGTGATCTGCCGGAGTTACGTAGACAACTTTGCACCATCTGCAGCTGCCTCAGAGCAGACGCATGCAGCACACACGCGGAAACAGAAAGAGAGAAGCCTAAACGGAAAGAAAAACAACACCAACACCACCAAGCAGCACGTTTCTCAGACCTTCACCCCACCCACTCAAAAAACAAAGGAAAAAAATACGCCTCATCCAGAGACAAGCGTTGTACACTGCTTCTCATCCATTCCCTCTCCTCTCCTAGCCCTCAACAAAAGTCACAACGCAAGTGAACACATGGAAGAAAAATTGAAAAGAAAAAATAGCACATGGTCCCTCGCAATAGTCACACAAGTCAAGAAAAAAATGACAGCGTCAAACGAATTCGCGTCTTCTTGATCCTTCATCCTCGTTGATTTGTCCATATTTATGTGGAATAATTTCGTATCGAGAGGAAGAATGCACAAACAACTCCTTGCACGTATGCCTGTGCATACAAATATATATATATATATATATATATATATATATTAATCTGCTTGCTGTTTCTCCTTATCGCTGTTGTAACTTCCTCATTTTCACCTTCTTTTTGTTGTTGTTGTTGCATCACCTTACACTAATTAACGCAATATTACGCGTGCTGAGGTAAAAGCAGCGGTGCAGGAAGAAAAGAAAGAGGCGGCGATACTGTGAATTAATAGATAATTAAAAAGTACGGCGCGCCCAAGGTGTGAGGAAGAAACCGCCCATAACCAACGAAACAAACGGCATGATGCATCGTTCACAGGCACCCAATCCCCATTGCTGTGTTTTTTTGTTTTGTGTTGTGTGTGTGTGTGTTCAGAGGTAAAATGCGATGCGTTTCCCTCATCTTCCCTCAATCCACTTTATTTTGTAGTCGTGTCAACAAAGAACCTCATCCCTTTTTATGCCTCTTATTATTATTATCATTTCCCCCCTCTTGGGTACCTGCACATGCCATGTTTCTTCTGTTTTATACCTTCTTCGCCCCTCACCGTCACTAATTAACCATCAATCATCGCCGACTAAGAGCTTCTGCACCAGTTCAAATACAACAAACATGGATGTACTCGCGGGGATCACCTTTAAATAGTTTGCCGTAAGGCCGGAAAAGAGCGACGCCACTCCTTTCCCACGAACCATCTTTATGAAGCAATCCACCATTCCCTTGTACTTTATCTCCCGCCCGTTTATGCCCTGTGTCTGCAGCCTTGTGCGCACGACATTGAGTGGGTACGTCATGGTCTGCGCAATCACAGAGGCCACCATGCCCACACCTGCCGTCTCCATATAAGAAAGCGCCGCGTCGTGGCGGTTCATTCCGTACTTATGCATCCTGTACATCATGATCTGTTGTTGAGCAGTGGAGTAGATTCCCACCTCCAGCCCACGATAAAGGAACACCCCTACCATATTGGGGGTGAATCCCCGATAGAACTCAGCAATGCCGCCATTGCAGTACGTTGCCGCTACAACCTCGCGAATTCCACCACAAAATTCCGTCATTTTTGAAACAGCGATGCGCGTTTTGACGACTTCTAGAGGATAAAGTGTGAATTGAGCCCCAAATCCAGCACAGGCCCCAATGCCAAAGTTAACAAATATGCGGGGAACACCGGTTAAGGTTCCATAGCGATCAAAAGGTCGAGGTAACACCGAGACTCTGGAGGGACCAATTTCCTTGCTACGGGAACTCAACCCCTGCGGTGTCAACTCCAGCTGTCGTCGTTCCTCCTCTACACCGTCTTCATACAGCGATAGAAGGTATCGACGAAGTGAAAAACACAATAGCAAACTCTGGACCCGCCTTAAGACAATTCACACCATTACCACGCCAAAACGCGCGCCAACCTCCATCCGCCCTAATCAAATTAAAGACATCCTTCAACCGAGCTGATTTAAAGCTATATATCCTTTGATACGGTCCTGTAACCAAGTGGCCCTCCTGCACAATGATCTTGATACGATCTAACGGTGCAGTCAATGATCGACTGCAAGCACCAGCTACCCCACCGGCAAAAAAGGTGGCAAGTGTAGTATATCGATCTCTTTTAAAAAGCAAATGCTGTTCACCAGACTTTTCTGATAACAGCAACTGTCCGTCTTTAGTCTCCGCCCCTACATTGGTGCTAAGTGTCGAACTCTGGTGCACCTTCTGAATTTGCATTCGCGCCCCCACGTCACCTTTGACGTTGCAAAATGGATCCTTCTCCTGAAGGTGCCCGTAGTTGGTGGTATCTGCCTAAACGTGACAGTCAGACAAGTAATCGTGTGTGTGTTTGTGTGTGTGTAATGAATGTGCCTTCCTTTTTTATCCTTCTTTTTCTTCCCGTACCGTTTGGATGGCGTGGTCTGAAAACCAAAACAATATAGCAACAACAAGATCAGCTGTTAGTAGCAGTTGAAACACAAATTGGGTGGCAGCAATTGTCCTGGAGCCCCTTTCTTTCCTTTTGCTCCTTGTTTCCTTTGTGAGGGAGCACCTCCCTTCTCACCGCCAAACCTTTCTTTCCTTTGGATGAATGTTGCGTGTGTCCTCTGTGCAGTAAAAGAGCTTTGTTTTTTTTCTCCCCCCCTCCCTCCCTCCTCTCAATGTGAGTGCGTGTGCTCCACCCCACCGAGCCTTCGCTGCAATTGTGTCAACATGTGCAGGGGAAAAAAGAAGACCGAAGTGGAAAATAGCAGCATTAGGAGCCAGTAGGTGGCAACAAAGATGCAGGAGGAGCACACAATA
>NW_021706124.1:15522-16987 GCF_003719475.1 Trypanosoma rangeli
TGTGTTTGTGTGTGTGTGTGTGTCTGTGTGTGTGTGTGTAATGAATGTGCCTTCCTTTTTTATCCTTCTTTTTCTTCCCGTACCGTTTGGATGGCGTGGTCTGAAAACCAAAACAATATAGCAACAACAAGATCAGCTGTTAGTAGCAGTTGAAACACAAATTGGGTGGCAGCAATTGTCCTGGAGTCCCTTTCTTTCCTTTTGCTCCTTGTTTCCTTTGTGAGGGAGCACCTTCCTTCTCACCGCCAAACTTTTCTTTCCTTTGGATGAATGTTGCGTGTGTCCTCTGTGCAGTAAAAGAGCTTTGTTTTTTTTTCTCCCCCCCTCCCTCCCTCCTCTCAATGTGAGTGCGTGTGCTCCACCCCCCACCGAGCCTTCGCTGCAATTGTGTCAACATGTGCAGGGGAAAAAAGAAGACCGAAGTGGAAAATAGCAGCATTAGGAGCCAGTAGGTGGCAACAAAGATGCAGGAGGAGCACACAATACACTTCAAGAGCATTGAAAACAACACCAGCAGCCAATAGATCAGGCATCTCCACGTGGACGAAATAAGTAGTTACGTACAAAAAAAAAAATGCTCTATGTGCAAACAGACGCACCAACCTCACAAGGATTGAGGAATAGTATCATGCGTTTCAGTGTAGAAGTCTTTATCCGGCACAAACCACCCCACCACAGGATACTTCGAATTAAATTTGTTTGCCCACCAATCCAACACCGCCATTTCTTCCTTGCTGAAGCCGTGTTCCCAATCCTTGTTCGCCTCCTTACTTGACACATCAGATTTGGCGAGACAGCGCGAGATCTCACGTCCAGCGTATACATGATACGACTTCCCCGGACCGTAGAGCTGCGGGGCCACTTCATACACCACACCCTTGACACTAACATAGATATCACTCTTTCGGATGCCATCATATTCTTGAAGCTCCTCCTTTGTAAAACCGCGGCACTCTATAGCCGACACCGGACGAATTAAAACCTTCTTCTTCCTTCCAAAGATGCAGTTTCCCTCGGGCCTGTCCTCCTTACCACACTGTCTATTTTTGTAACACAGAAAAAGATTCCTGAGAAGAATTCCCGATGCAGCAGCGACAATGATGAGGCAAACAACCTTGGCGGTCTCACCACTTCTCAATTGATGCATCCTACTTTTAGGCCTCTCCAAAGGATGACGTCTTTGAAGTTACAATAGTTGCAGAACAGAGAGTCTTACCTCTTCGTTTACAAAAGAGATAACAAGAAATGAACAACAACAACAATATATATATATATATATAGAGAGAGAGAGAGAGCCGTAAAGCAGAGACATGGCATTTTTATAAATGTTAAAGCTGAATTCAAAGAAAGAGAAAATCGCCTCCTCCCCACTTTCATCAAAACATTTTGTACATCGAAAGGTGAGTCCCATCACCCCGTAACTACCACAACAACAGAACAGCAAAACACACAAGCAATCCCCCCC
>NW_021706126.1:0-16857 GCF_003719475.1 Trypanosoma rangeli
GGGGCCTGGCTTTGCTCCACTCTGCTCGTGAGCATCGCGCGGGCCGGTGCCTGCCGAACTGTCTGCGCAACCCTTCTTGCAGGGCGCGCCGCGTATCTGATTATGGGGCTGCGGGTGGTCGCCGGGAAAGGAACTCGTGACGGCGTAGGTTTTGGTGAAACCCTTCCCTCAACAGGCTTTGAATCCGCGCCCTCTTCTCACTTAGCCGAGCCCCTGATTCCGTGATTCCGGCTGCCCATTGGCTGCTAACCTCCTAAATCCGAAACGCCTAGTCCTGGAGTTCCTGAAACCGCCTGCCGGCAGCACGCCACTCGTGTAGACTTCCTGTGAAACTGGGCCATGGCACACAGACATCTTGGTAATGTGGTGCCGATCACTTTGCGTGTCATTCCGCCCCGAGTACTTCGAAGGCCCGGAGGCACCCTCGGTTGCACGGCACTGTAAACGAAAAGCACTTATCCCCGTGGCCTGGCCAAGCCCGCTCGGCCACCCCGTCCAAAACGAGCTAATATACTGTTCTTCCAGGGCGGGTGTGCCATCCACATGGTGGTGCAAATGTGGCGCAGATGTTGGGCAAAGTTCAAATAAAAAGGTAGCTGGGCCATCGCGACGCACGCAAAGTAGCAAGTTTTTGTTCAAAAAGGTATTTTCCAAAGGTAATGAAGGGGCTGTAGAGATTGTCCTTTTAACAAGTTTCGTGTAAACGAAACTTATCTCCCAAGACCTACCGTTTGATGATCCCTACTGCAGCATATTAGCAAAAGAAAAAAAAGATGTTTGTAGTTGGAGTTGTTCTCAGAAAAAAATAATAATAATAAATAAACGTTAGACGCAATCGTCTTTCCTGCCATCCCCTAAAATGGCACCGTCAGGGAAGAAAATATGGAAATGTAAAAGGACCACATAAGGGAATAAACAAGAGAAAACGATACGCTCTCGTAACGTCACACCTCCTTCCCGCGCTGCTTCTCTTTTTTCTTCTTCCTCCGTGTACAAGTACACCCAAGCGACCATACTCTCTCTTCAATGTAGGTCCACTCTTCTCCCCGCGCGTAAGCTACACAGGATTTGGTCGCGTGGTTCCATACTTCCTGTTATTTTTTTTTTTTATCTCTCAGAATCTTTTGTGGCTTGGCAGATACTTTTTCACTGCGTCTCTCTCTTCCACCGCCACATGAACGGGCGGAAGAGGGAGCATCCCGCACCTCGAGTGAATCGAACATATATATATATATATATATATATATATTAGTTCAGTGACTGGAAAAGGGAGGTGAAACAAACAACAACAACCCGCACACATATGTTGGGGAAATGACACTAATAGTAAAGAGACCCACTCTCTACGTGTATGTAGCACATGTCAACCACCTGACCCGTGTCAATCCGCAGTCTTCCCTTTATTCCCGAACGAGGCAACCACATGATTAGTTTCCCGTTCCCCACGGAGTGACTGCGCCCCCATTATATGAGCTCTGGTTTCCCCTTCACAGCTATGTCGTGCTCACAACCCAAAATCTCTTTCATAAGTTCCTTACGCAATTCCAAAAACCAGTGATGAAACACCGTTGTCCTACCAGCAATGCGGTACGGTGCCACTTTGGTGTAACCTTCAACAATGGCTATGAGACGGACACCAACGTAAAGTACAACTTTATTCGACTCTGTATAGGTCGCATAGATGGTCCCACGAGCATTACCCTCAAATTGCGTTGAGAGCTCCTTTTGCTTTGACTTGAGGAGATCACAAATATACCTTGGCCTCCCCCTAACTTTAAACCCCGTACCTAAATATTGATGAAACAAATTTCTGTCGATAAAATTAAACAATTTATCGGAGCGGCGGATTGCTTGTATGAAGGGGTGTTCTTTGAACTTATCAAGCCTCAAACATATATCGATAAATTTTTCAAACGTAATTGCTCGAGTTCCTTTATTATCGGGATCAATGACGTCGAAGAAGTCCTTTATATCTTCCTCGGTAAGTTCTAAATTCAAATCCTTTAGACTCTCTGGCGTAATCAAGCCCATATGCTTCACATCAAGTTCATTGAACGCTCGACGAAGCTCCTCAACGAATTCGTTCTCCAGTTTACAGTCAAACAGTTTGGCCATACGATCAATATCGTACTTCTTTCCAAGATCCCGATGATTTATGTAGCCAAGGGTAAACTCCGCCTCGGAAATACGGCCATGTTCATCCAGCGAAAATTTGGACATGAATTTTTCCACCTCCTCATTCGGTACCGGGTGACAATCGTTAAGCTTGATAAGTGCGTCACGTACCTCGTCCTTGCTGAGAAGCCCAGTGCCACCGACATTGCACGTGACGAAGGCTTGGTGAATTCTATCCATATTTTCTGTTGACAATGAATAACAGCCTTCGTAGCCTTCAGTCGGTGTGTAAATTTGCTTAAAGGTCCCATCGTTCATTGGACTGTTTGGTGAGGACGGAGTGACCGGAGTTGTATCAGGAAAGAGGCTTGGATCTAAGTCCACCTGGAACCAGGGGTTAGCAACGACAGCCAATGTGTCATAGCGGTCTTTCGGATCCACTTGCAATAGATGCGCAATAAGATCACTGGCTTCCTGAGAAAGGAAGCGGTTTCTCGCGTTATATTTGCACTTAAGGATACGCCCCTTGGTTTCGGCGTCTGTTACATCTGCAAACGGAAGATATCCACATATCATAAAGAAAAGAATGACCCCGCAACTCCACATATCGCATGCGAATCCCTCATATCCCTGACGAGAAAACACCTCTGGTGCCTGGTAGTCGATGCTTCCCGCAAGTGAGTGAAAAAGAATAGGAGGTTCATTCAAGGACTGTCCCTCTTTTGTGTACCTAGCAAGGCCCCAATCACAGACCTTCAACTCATTCCTTTCACCAAGAAGAAGATTCTCTGCCTTGAGGTCGCGGTGTGCAATATTAAGGCTATGGCAATAGTGCACTACAGAGATAAGTTGCTGAAAATAGAGACGGGCCGTTTTTTCATCAAAACGCTCTAAGGTCACAATCTTGTCAAATAGCTCTCCATTCGGGGCCAACTCCATAACAAGATTGTACGCTTTCGCTGACTCAACCACGTCAAGTAGCTTCACAACATGCTTATGTCTCAGCCTCCGCATCACCTCAATCTCCCGGTCCACGTAATCCTTTATACCGAAATTATCCACCACTGTTTTGTCAATTACCTTCACAGCCACGTTGGTTTCCCGCTTACTCTCGTAGGCAAAGTACACCTTACCAAACCCACCCGATCCCAACAGGTGGTACAACTCCACTGTGCTGCCAAGGTGTTTCGGGGTGGCCCCAATCGCCATTTGCAGTAAATCTGTAGATTGAAGCGCGAAACGAACGCCGTCCAGAAAAACTAAAATCACTTGGGAATAAAGAACAACAATAACAAAAACAAAAAAACGTGGATACGAGGGTAAAAAAGGGGCAAACACAAGTACCAAAAAAAACAGTGAATAAATTCAAAGAGAGAAGAAGCTGAGGTACGGGCGTGTGCAACATCCATGAAACTGCCACGGCCGTGAACCACCGTAGAAGCAATAAACAACGCATCATTTTTATCTGTCTATAAAAATTATATCCCTTTCCCTCATTTATGCCTCATCATTCTACAATAATATAAATGCATGTATAGGATATCCCTTTATAGTCTTCCATTTCAGTCCTTCTTTCCATTTTCACTTCACATTCATCATAGTTTCTGTTGTTCTGTTGTTTTATTTTGGTTTAATCGGTTGCAGCAGCGTCAAGTTTTGGGCGACGCAGTGGTGGCTCCAGCGTCTCGCCGTTTGGTTTCTCCCACTCTCTCCTCACTGATTTCATTAGAATCCCCACCCTACGTTCAAAGTAGGAGTCGCTTCTTGATTGACACCACACGTCAAAGCGGTACTCTGGCATCCCCTTCACAACTCGGCCTATATTCTTCGTTCGAAAACCCGTGTCGTACGCCATGAGGAAAAGCCGACGATCAAATTCATGAGCTCCACGTCCCCTAAAGGTGAGTTGTAACTCCGGATGATCATAGCTCTCAACCTTCCACTTGGCGGCACGCAGTTCATCCTCTTTCCTCTTTCGTTTCTCCTGAGCGTTCCTGATACGCTGTTCAATATGTGAAAACCCTTTAATACACTGCGTCCCACGCTCGAGGACAGCCGTCAAATAATCACGCACCTCCCCCACCGTCTTATCAGAGGCAATAACACTAGCAAGTCCCGGGTAATCAGTCACATCATACGCGCCGCTGGTAAGTGCCCCAATAAGGCGGCGATACTCTTGAAAGCTCCAATTGGAGAACCCCTCATTAAGAAGCCGCTCCCGTTCTTCTTGCTCCACGATAGTCAGTGTCTCGTCCTCCTCCACCTCCTCCTTTCCCGTGTTGCAATCGGTCACCTCTTCTCCCATGCCTTCCTGATGCTCCCGTTGATCCGCATCTCCGTCACCCGAGGGCTCATATTTTCGTTTCCAATTCTGCACCATCAAGGCAATTTCCGTCGCGTAAAGTTCTTGTAGGCGCTTGGCGTTGTACAGCTGATGTGGGGGGAACTTGGGGCTCTTTGGAAGGCGCAAACGAGGGGCCTTTGTGACACGACTTTGCATAAGTTCCACATCCTCTTCTGTATAATGGCGAATCGCCTCCCGCAAACGGTGACCACGTCCAAGTTTCTCACCAACGTTCAGATATTCTGTAATCATTTCCTTGGGCACAACCATTTGTGCATCCTTTGAGGCGAATTGACAGTTGTACGGCAGATTATCCTTAGCTTCAATGGCGCCACTTGTGGAGCGAAAAAATACAAGAGCTTCGGAGAGGTTTGGGTGCAAGACTACTTTTGTTACCTCGCCGTGCCCGGAACATTGCCGGTGCAACTCATCCTGTGAGACCGGGGTTGAAAGTGAGAGGTGAAGCATACGTGACTCGGCACCGGTCTTGAAGCTTACGCCCTCAAAGTCGTAAACATTTGCTTCCTCTGCACCGAGTTGAAAACTTGCCAATGACATTTGAACCTGTTCCTTAATGGCAGAGTTGAGCTGCGTGGACCTCTCCTCCCCATCGAAGAGTTGATCAATGTCAGCCTCCGTAATGTCCTCATCCTTGGTCTTGAAAATCTCCTCCGCACCAAACTTGATCATGGAAAGAAGTTCCTCTTTGGAGGCATTGTTTCCGCCACGTCCCTGCATACGCCCATGCTGCACTACCATTGCGTCAAGGTAGAGTTTTTTTAGTGCGCGGCGGTAGATCTTTTCCTCCACTGTACCCTCTGTTATAAAACGGTAGACACGTACCACCCTTGTTTGGCCAATTCGATGAGCCCGATCCTGCGCCTGTAAATCCATCTGTGGATTCCAGTCAGAGTCGTAGATGACAACATGGTTTGCTGCCTGCAAGTTGATACCAAGACCCCCCGCTCTGGTAGAGAGTAGAAAAATAAAATGATCACTGTTGGGTGAATTAAAGGCCGCCATTTGGGCGTCACGGTCGTACCCACTTGTGTTGCCATCTATACGGCACACCTTAAATCCACGCATTGCAGAGTAATCCTCCAGGATGTCCAACATAGTAGTAAACTGTGAGAAGATAAGAACCCTGTGTTTCGCATCCCCCTCACGTTGAAGGCGATGCAGCAATTTATCGAGAATCAACATTTTTCCACTGTATTTCACAATGCGTTCATCTGTGATAAAGGGTGGCCCTTCCTCCCCACCATTCATCATATACGGGTGGTTAATGACTTTGCGCAAGTTCATCAGGATATTCGTGAGAGAAGACATGCTCCCTCCAGATGCCTTGTTAAGTGCATCAGCATCCTTCGCCAATACGTGCATGTACCACTTGCGCTGCGTTTTAGTCAGCTTGCAGGCGACATAAATTTCCTTCTTTGGTGGAATACCGGTGCTAACTTCCGATTTTACACGACGAATCATAAGCGGAGCAAGTATTTTGTGCATGTTTGACATGGCATTACTATCCTGTTGACCACTCGCGGTGTCAAACCAGGCCTCAAAGGATTCGGCATTGTCGAAAAGGCGTGGAGCAAGAAAGTGCAGCAAGGCCCATAGCTCCTTGAGGTTGTTCTGTAATGGAGTTCCGGTAATAATAAGACGGTGATTCGTGTTAAGAGAATCCAAGGCAGTGTGGGCGCGACTCTCTTCATTTTTGAGTTTATGGGCCTCATCTACAATTAAATACTGCCAGTGGATGCGTTTGAACGTTGCTAGCTCCTCGAGTACCATCTCAAACGTGGTCACAACAACGTCGTATTTCAACTTTTCGTACGGCTGAAGATGTGACTTTATAAGCTGTGGACGAATCTCACTGGACCCGTGAAACTTAAAGGCGTTAAGCGCCGGGCACCAATGCTTGAGTTCCCGGTACCAGTTGCCCATGACAGACTTCGGGCAGACCACAAGATGTGGTCCGGGGAGTCCGTAAGTAAACTTTAGATACCCCAGAGTCGCGATGGTTTGCAGCGTTTTGCCAAGACCCATCTCGTCCGCCAGAATGCCATTTATATTGCGAGAAAAAAGACCCAACAACCAGTTCACACCCTCAATTTGATACGGCCGCAGTTTGCCCCGTATGTATGGCGGGGTCCCAGTAAGGTGCAGAATATCAAATCCTACTGGGTCTTCATCTGTGTCGTCACCGTGGGAGCGGCGCAGACGCTTGTTATTGCCGCCCTTATTGCCACCGCTCCACTCCCTCACGCCTGTCCAGTACTCTGTCTCTATCAAGAGACGGTCGAAAGAGCCGAGCTGCATGTGCTGTGGTGAGGTCCGAAGATTCCGAATGATGTTCTCACGCTCGCAGTAGGTCTCCAAAAGTTGCGACCGCTTCGCCGCAGCTACCCGATCCCCCTGCACAGGGTCAAACGTGGGCTCAACGTACCCTTCGTATTCTTCCACTTCGCTCTTCTCATTAGGATTCATCCCGGCACGCACACAACCCAGTAATATCTGTTCGTACAACTCTGCCGCCGCAAGGTCGTTCATACGACGATCCAGATCACTTGCGGTATGCAGGTCCTGCCGCTGCCTCTCAGTACGACTCGGATGCATCGTTGTCATCGGCGCGACTTACAGTTAGTGTTGATAAAACACAGTGTTTGCGACAAGGCAAGAAAACCAGGAGAGAAAAGAAGGAAAAAGAGCCAGATAATAAGAACAAATTGTATGCAGCAAAAAGGATCAAAGAAACTAAAGCACACAAGTCTTTCCTACCATAGGGGTTTCTCCCTTTCACCTTCCCTCTTGTGGGTAGAAAGGTGCCGATATCGTCTCAGATTCTCTTCTCCCCGCGATGGAGCTCCTACACCTCCTTTTTTTTCTTTTTTTTTGAGTTCCTCCGTCCACTTTAGCAGAAAGAAGTTTCGTGGCTGTCACCAGTCATCCACGACACCAAAACGGTCCAATAGCGTTTGCTGTTCCTTGACATCCCTTTGGACCTTCTTTCTCATGTAGAACACTGGACAATCCCTGCTTGTGCAGATAACCTCCTGATTTAGTGATCCCTGGCACTGCTGGCACTGAGTCCAAACCTGAGAGTAGATTGCCTCGTAGTGATTTCTTTTCGCCACAATCTTCCCATAGACTTCAGCCTCTTTGTGCTGGCAGTCGTCGCAGAGAGCTCCCTCTTTTATGACAGCACGACATGAAAGGCACTGAAGCTGAATTCTGACGAATTTCATCAGCCCCCCGGCGTTTTTGCTGGGCGCTGACACCAAGACATGGCGTGTGTGGTCCCCCTTGATAAGAACGCTGGGGTCATCGAGGACACCCTCAAACACGCGTAGAAGCGGTGGTGCGAGTTGGTGTTCCAGGTAATACTGGGTGTCAATTGGAACATTGTTTTCTAGCACATAGATGGGATCTTCGCTTCGTTCGTACGCCTTGGCACCCCGAGCTGCTCGAACAATGACATACGCCACGCGATCACCAATGTTTGGCGCAGATGCAGGGTCACGTTTGCGCATTCGTTCAACAAGGGCAACGTGCGCCTGTGCCACCGCATACTCGTTCTCTGCCTTGGAAAACGACTTAGTGATGACGAGGTGAGAAATGTCAAGTCGGTTCAACAAGAGATCGCGGATCGTCCCCTTAACAAACTCCACTGCGCTATCCACCGATCGCTGTATCAGAATTCGATTTAATACCCCAGAAATAACACTGGCCACGAGTGGACAGTTATCACGTCGCACAGTCTCTATGCCTTTTGCATCCAATTTGTCGTAACGTTCGGTGTTTGTCCATAGTAGTCCTGCGTACCGCTTCTTGTTCATCAACAAGTAAGGGAAATACACCTTTTCAAACTCCAGCTTGATAGGCTTTAAAAAGTGGCTTGACACTTTCTCTGCCGCTGCTTTGCCAAACGACATTGCACACTCCAACCGCTCTTTGTCCGTTCTTTTCTCGTCCGTCGCACACTTAATCATCACGGAGTCAGTGTCACCATATACAACCTTAACACCCGGATAAAGAGACTCCACGAGGGATTTAGTTTGATCAATCATCAACCGCCCATACGCTGTGACAGAAGAACTGACTTCCAAACACGGTAGTTTCCCTACTTGTGCCCCTGTGAAGCCATAAACCGAGTTCGCACTTACCTTAAGGGCCAACTGGCGACCATTCAAAACTTTGTATTCAAGAGAATCCATGGGGATATCCTTCATCAACGCTTTGGCACGTTTCCGAGCCGCAAGCAGGTCCTGCAACACTTCGGGAAGAATACCAGGGAAAAGTTCCTGCTTCACAAAGGTGTCGCCAGTGGGGGTGCGGCTCAACATTTCTGCTGGGTATCGTGCAATTTCGGAGGGCCGGACCAACGTGGAGTAGCACAAGTTATGGGCAATAATAATAGATGGATACAGCGATGCAAAGTCAAGGGTGGCAATGGGACAGTTGTAAAATCCTTTTAAAGGCTCAATAACAGTGGCCCCTTCGTAGCCTCGCTGGTCACCGCCGCCTCCAGAGTACTCTACTGTTGGAACGACGAGGCTTTTAGCCTTGACCTTGCGCAGCATCATGGAAAAAACCTTGATCTGCTGCCCACGCTCCAAAAGCCACTGAATCGGAACCCCCGTCACACGCGCCATTTCCACATTATTTACAATTATCATCAGACGTTCCAGAAGCTTTACAGGTAGAAGAGCATCCTTCAAACAGTACACCGCCAGCCGTCGTCGTGTTTCTTCGTTTCCTTGTTGCAGGTCCGAAATGATGGAGTGGTGCACGTCTTCCTTTTGTTCACCCAAAAAGTGCTGGGACACTGCGTTAAGGGAGTAGGAACGCAGTTTGTAGTCACGTTGAATGACCACCATAACATCCAAAATCACCCGTCCCTCAAGTGTCAACTCCGTGTACTCACGGTTACCCATCTGCTTAGACTGAAACTTTTTCTCCCGCGGGACAGTTCTTTCGTTTACTTGGCGACCCCAATAATGAAATGCGGCGTTGATCCTCAACGCAGCACCGCGATTGAGCAGGTACGGGAAATCAAAGTTGCTGATATTATACCCTGTAAAAATGTCAGGGTCAATCGCCTTCACAAAACTAACCCACTCCAGCAGCATTTCTTCTTCCGTTTCACAAGAGCACACCCGTGCTCCGGCAATGGATGCACAACTTTTAAGTGTAAAAATCGTTCGAGTTAGTGGTTCAGCCTCATGGCCGTAGCTAATACAGTGATTAGCAATCTGAATAACAGGGTCCTCATTAGGGTCTGGAAAAAGACCTTTCTTACCCTGACACTCAATATCGATGGATAGAATACGAAACGGGGCAATGGACAAATATTTTCCAACTGCATCATGATTTTGCACCGCCTCATGCGAGCAACACAGTTCAATTTGACAGGTTGACGTACGCTCCGTGGCAATGCAAAAGCTACCCGCCGGAACCGTCAGCCAATTGCAACCACTAATGCCATTGTCAACGATAAAGCGTAATGGAAAAATAATGTTACTCTCGTAGGTGGGGAAGACACGGACACCATCCCACGCCCCCGCACACGCAACTCCGTGATCGGAAAGCAGAGTGCGCAGCCTTGGGATGTGCTGTGGGAGTTGTACAACGATTTTGAGGTGCTCTGTCGGGCCCTCGCCCTGGTAGTGCATGAGGCTTTGTCGCTTGTGCACTTCAATGCGCACCACAGTGTCCGAAGCATGTGTAAGTGTGTCAAGCTGGGCGTTCAACTCGGATTTGAGCAACTTTGAGAACGCTGGGAGCCAACCTTTTGGGGCCCTGATCCACAGATACGGTTCGTAGTTGTAGCAGTGCACCAGAACGCTATGTCCTTCGGTGGTAACACCGTATAGCCGGACGACAGGATTCTCCGCGTGACGCACTATGGAGACCGTTGGGTGCGCACTGCCCTTTGTTTGATAGCAATCCAGCAGCTGGAAGAGGAGGTCACGCCGTAAGTAGTCCGGTGGCAGCTGTGGCCGACATAGATTCCCCCACTTGCTCATCGGCGTTGCGCGTGACGATGGTGGCAAAAAAATTGGAGTAGCGGCAAACCTAAAACCCCTCAACAGCTTGACAAAAAATAAAAATCAGGTTTCCCCCCAAATAATAATAACATCAAAAGAAAAGAAAAAGTGGATAAGGCTCCTCACCGAAATCATGAAAGAATCATTAGAGAGAGAGACACACGCAGGGGGGGGGAAGAAACATATTTTTGGCTCATTTTGTCTGGGTGCGGCATGACCCACCATAGAGCCGTATAAGTGCACGGCGAATCGCATCGCGACTCTCATTGCATGGAGCCGCACGCTCAAGAATCGGCCAAATGTTGTGGTCGCGTCCAATACGTTGCCTGTCAAGACACTCGCTTCCTAGCACTTGTACCGCAAGTTGCCAGTTTCCGCTGAGCGCTAGTCGCTGGACAAGAAAAGGCAACGTATTGTTGTCCAGGACGCGTGTGCGAATACCCTCCGCGAGGACGCCTTGCACCTTTGCATCACTACTACGCACTAACTGCAGCCGTTCACAGAGCAGACCGACCTCTCGGACAGGAAGTCGCTTCATCCCCTTCTGCAGAAAAAGACAAGAAAGAAGAGAGAAAAAGTCACAGCAACGTGAATGCCATCTGCGGCCAGAAGCACTTTAAAGAGCGAATTGAGGGTTGCCAAACAAGTCTAAAGCTGACAGCAGCACCCGTTTCTGACCTCTAATATATATATATATATATATATATCTGTGTGTGTGTGTGTGCCCCCGTTTCATTCTCGACTGCCAAACGCACACACACACACACATGTGGCAAGCAGAGCGCAAACAAACTGGAGCGCGATAATGAAAGCGGTAAAATAAAAAGAGAGAGATGAGTGGAAAATAGCCGCACCTCTTCTCTCAGCCACCCTTCAAACGCCCTTTTCAAGGGCGTTGAGCTTCTCCCGGTTTCTGGTATACAACTCAAGGGGGAAGTCAGGAGCCACGTCAATCATATCTTCCGGAAACCAGTAGTCCAAAAATCTGCAAAGTATCCAATCGATAGCACAGAGAAGCCAACATATCATTCCATACAACAAGCCGACTGATGCGTACTTCATCAAACGTTCATACATTGATGGTGTCGTTGTGCTAACAATTCTATCATACACTCGCTCTGTGCGTTCTGCTACCCAATCCCAGCTGTAAAACCGCCTAACACTCTCGTGTATTTCCCATGGGGACAAATAAGGAACGCGGACAATGGCCTCTTCTAGCGCTGCCGTGATGGAGGCTGGGTCAGGTTCTGCTAGCAGCAACATGTGGGGTGGCAGTACCTCAGGGACGCCCCCCACACGTGTTGACACACCTAGCATGCCGCATGATGCTGCCTCAATTAATGCAATACAGAACGCCTCAGTCAAGCTGCAATTCAAAAAAATCTGTCCCTGGTTTAACACGCTCCGTACCTCAGAGTGCGTAAGTGGGCCTAGCATTTTCACTCGGTCCATCAAGTTGTGACGTTCTATCATCTGCTGAATCTGTGATTTACGAGGACCATCACCACCAATAATCCACTTTATTTCGGGGTGTCTTTTGCATATCTCAGGGATAACATCAACAAACAGATCCGAACCTTTACGGTACACAAGACGCGCGATGACTACAATTGTTAGGCCCTCCTTGTCTACCTTCGAGGCCCAAGACTTGTATTTCATATCTTCTGGAGGAGTGAAGACTGAAGTATCGGTCGCATTGGGAATCACGCTGACCCGCTCCGGTTCTATTCTCGCTCGAAGAACTGTGTTCTCCTTCGAAGTATTACTCACACATATTACCTGATCCACGTTGCGCAAGCTCCATTCCAATACCTTGTTAATATGAATTGAAGCAGCATCCGCAAAACCAAAAAGCGAATGGTCCGTAAAACAAGTCTTTAATTCCAACGTGCCAGCGTGAAAGAGAGCCTCGTGACATAGATTCGATGTAGTTTGATGCCCATGAACGACAGTAATCCGTTCACGAATAAATACCGACCTCAGCAAAGGAAAGCTTAAAAACCACGTAGGGAGAGTCACTGACCCGGGAGGGAGCTTCACCGCCAACAACGGCAAGTAATACACCTTCATGCCGTTTGTAAAGTACCGCACACCACATCTATCGCCGTATGCCCTCGTTATCACAACCACTTTGTGCCCCCTTCGCATCAGGCACTGTGCAACGTTGTAGATGTGCACCTCCACTCCGCCAAATCCCGGAAAGAAAAAATCTGACACCAGCGCCACACGGTGCTTGCCCATCGCTTCCTGTGCCCTTGTCACCTCCTACACTCAAGTAAGGAAAAAAAAACATATAGTAGCGCTGCTCAAACAAATAGCATTAGCCTCATAAGCGCAAAAAGCATTAAGAGTTAATCTTGGGGACCATTAAAGTAGTGAAATAATACAACAAAAGTGGATCCAAACTATTTTTCTGCAACAATAGCAATCTTCCATGCATCTTATGTGTTGTTATCAAAATACAGTGCCACAATTTCGTGTAGTGAATAGAATAACATGCATTCAATGGATGAAGGAAGAGAGCCATCTTTACCCCATATATATATATATAGCGAGATTACAATGGTCTTCGTACAACCTGGAAAAGTAATGGTAGGGGATACTGCAGAATCACGACGTCCAAGTTTTAAACTTTCCCTGTTTGTTCTCTTGCTCTTAGTAGATCGTCGTAATCACAGTAGTGAACGTATTTCTTATATTCTGGATGAAGATGTACAATATATTTTCGCATGTGCTCCGCCGCCTCAATTGTGTAACAACATAGAAAGCAACGCCCACCATTTACAGGATCGACAAAAAAGTCAAAAAGGTTTTTCTGACTGGTAACAAACGCTAGAAGCTCTGGACGATGTGTGCTTGGAATATTAGATAAATATAACACTAAACAGCCTTTTGATGGGGGTATTCCACTCTCCTGTGTATTAGGAGTGAGTGGTTCTATGTAGTTTTTCTGCATCAACAGCGTCACAGCTTCCTCATGAACCCAAGCAACTTTCCTGATTGGGTTATCATGACGAGAGATTAAGGCTCTCAAAGAGATATAGCACAATTCTATACTCTCTACATCATGGTATTGTACAACACTCACGTGGTCCAGGCTTTCCTTGAGGTTGTACGACAAAATGTTGTAAATAATCCCGTAGCATTCCACAATTACGCGTAATTGTTGTGGTGTCAGTTCATTTGAATGTTGTATTAGCAAGCTATGAGAAGGTGCCAGTGAGCTTTCCAGTGAAACCATTGTTGCCTGTATATTGCTACTGCTAATCATAATATCCATAAAGCAAATGTGGGAAGCAATAATAATAATAATAATAACTCAAACAATAATAATAAATAATAATTAATGGAGAGCATTGGCCCTTGAAAGTAATTCAACATGACAGCTTAAATACTCACGCTTCTACAAAACTAACTACCAGAAAAATATAAAAAAGCTGAAGACCTTTCACTCGGAACAGATTGCCAATCTAACCTAAACATGGCAAGATTATCGCTGCCAAGTCCAACAAAAAGTGCAGCAGTGTCACTCACTCGCATAGCCAGTTCAGCAAACCCAAAAAGTTCTGCTGTTCTTGCACTTCCCTCAACGTGACCTTGTAACAACTCACCTTCAACAAGTGCAGATGCAGTCGCGTTCGAGTTTTTTAGCTCTATAAATGTCTGCAGGTTATCAAACCGAAGAGCAACAGTACATTTAACTTCCTCTGAAGTTGCAATAAAGCGCACAATGTGGCAAAAAGCTTGAAGATCATGGACACGGTGGAGAACCATTATTCCGTGGTCGACGTTCAGAGTAGGCCCAAGATCATGCAGAGCCCCAATTCTCGCCCAACGTCCGCATTCCTCTTGATACATCAGAACACTAGTGAGGTCACAAGTCAATTCCAACGTCAAAGGAATATATCCCTCAAAAAGCCGCAGTGCACGAAACATTAAGGGGCCATCAACCGCCCATGAAACACTTTTTTTAATGCTCGTGATGTCAGCATTTGAAGCCTCAATTATCCTATTATTATGGAAAATTTCAATAACAATCTCCGAAAAACTGCATTCAGGAATGTTAATGCCCGCCAAACGCAGTTCAGAACAGCCACATCGATGCGAAAAAATAATCTTTATAGCATTACTTTGGATGCAAAGGTAACGTAAACAACAACTAAGAGTCTTGGTTAACGGAAAGGTAAAGGAAACTAATGATGGCTCACTCATTGTGCTCTTCATGGTGCTTCCTAGGAAGTAAAATACTAAGGTTTGCACAAAATTAAAACAACATTCCATATTAAAGACGTAATAATAATCATACACTTATACACTAGTCATTCCCATTTTTTTCTGGCGTCATTGATTTTAACTCAAATCCCTGAAAATATTTAGAAATTGTTTGATCTGGGCCCTCAAGTTCTGCCAGAAAAGCCACCTTTGCCTTCAACTCCTCACGTCCATTCTCTATTTCCTTTTCTCCAGTATATAGTTTCCAGAATAAGTAGTTAAGTGTACCCTTGGGCCTTAAATTTGACTTCACAAATACTCTACCACTACATAAGAGCCACACGTCATCTGCCTCCCTGGATTTTCTGAGAACGCGGGTAGCCTCTCTGTACTGGTGCTGGCGTCGATCAAGAGCTACGAGGTACTGTTTAGCCTCTGCCACTTCTTCAGCGGCATGTTCTAAACGCGCAGTACGCGTTGCATCAAAACTCATAACTAGAAAACTTACCCTTAAAAAAAGTTTATTAATTAAAGAAAACGTTCCACATTAAGGTCAACACTGGATTCAAGTTTGAAATAATAATAATGATGAAAACCCAAACAAGGTACCCATAAAAGATGGAAGGGTATCAAAATCCAAAACAACCCCTCCCCATAATCACAAAACAGAAAAACAAATCGTTATATTTTTAAAAAATTAGTTACTGTTAACCTCACCGCAATCCGCAATGACAATTGGTTGGCGCGTAGCCCCTGAGCGACTACCGTTTCCTTCAACCTTGTCAATTACTTCGTACCCCTTTGTGACTTGACCAAAAACAACATGCTTTCCGTCAAGCCACTCCGTCGCTGATGTGCAAATAAAAAACTGAGACCCATTGGTATTGGGTCCAGCATTTGCCATGGAAAGAGTGCCTGGACCAAAGTGCTTCCCTGCTCTACCAGAAAAAGATTCATCAGGAAACTTCATTCCATAGATTGATTCACCCCCTGTGCCATTCCCGTTTGTAAAGTCTCCTCCCTGACACATAAACTGGGGAATAACGCGGTGGAACTTGCTTCCCTTATAACAAAGTGCCTTGCCAGAACGTCCCACACCTTTCTCACCAGTGCATAGCGCCCGGAAGTTCTCCGCTGTTTTTGGAACGACGTCTTTAAAAAGTTCCATCTCAACTCGCCCTGCTGATTGAGACCCAATGGTAATGTCAAAAAAGACAATCGGATTTTTCGGATTTATGGGGTAAAATGGCACTCTCCTTTGCGCACAAAAGATTGTACGAGAAAACATTATTATTAGCCTTATAGTGTATCCACTAGAATACTAAGAACAAAACATATAAAAAACACACTACGATGAACAAAGACAGCAACATAAACGGAAACAGACATACAAAAACCGATGAATATATACACATATATATATACCCTGCGACGACGTGCAATATGCCACAAAAAAAAAAGAGAATAAATAGAAAAAAAAACACCTACACAAAAAAAAAGTGAACGTTAAAAAAGTGGTCATAACTACAAAATGGCCAGAAGAAGAATTCCTTATGCTTCACTACATGCCCAATCAAAAATGCATTATATATATATATATATATATATATGATGGTAGCAAGAAAAAGAAAAATAGACAACGCCAGCCAGATAAATCACCCAGCACAATAAAATCCCCATAGATGGTGAACAAATTGAACACCTACAGCGCAATAGCAACACCCAAAAAAAAAAACTAAACGTCTGAACGACAGTCAACACACAAACGCGCCCCTTTAACCAAATCAAAACGCCACCAATACATCACACCCAGCCCAGGAGCCGACGCCGAGGGGTGGACACCATGTATGAACGTATTTCTGTCGGTTTGAACGTCCACCTGAGATGTGATCAAAAAAACGAGTAAAAACAAAGCCCCTAAAATAATGGGAGGGTTGTTTGTGTAGGGGGGCAACGCGTGCGGCGCCGCCAGCATAACCACGGGCCACGTGTGGAACTGGCCGTATGGGGCAGGAAGGCTGAAAGAGCTCAAAAAGAAACACGGCCAGCTGGCCCCCGTAAACTTTTCCGTCTGATTCGGCGCGCCAGGTCTATGCGGGGCTCTGGGGAGATCGAAGCGCAGGGCGCCCTGCCAAGAGG
>NW_021706123.1:0-14311 GCF_003719475.1 Trypanosoma rangeli
TAATATATATATATATATATATATATATATGTCTCTGCTGGCGTTTTTGCCTGTCGGTCTCGGTGTATGTATGCGTGTGTCTCTTGGCGTTCCGCTCACTCCGTCGCGCGCGCGATGCGTGTTGCATTAAGCAAGCTGTAGTGGGGGGCGATTCCCCGTATTATTTGTCATATTTCATTCCTTGTTTTTTTTCCTTAAACGGAAGACAATAAAATAAAATAAAAATGTATCTGGTAAATGAGCATGAATGCATGTGATGTAATGTATGCAGATGGCTGTGTTATTTATTGCCAGATTGGTTGCTTTGTGCCTCTTGCCCTTTGATCTATCGTCTGTACACCGTTCTTGAGGAAAAGATACATCCGGGAGCGGTGTCTCTTCTTCACACAGACACAGACACATACACAAATAAAAGGGGATCTGGGTGAGTGTGGGGAGAGCATCAGGAGTCTGTGCAGTACAGTACCTAAGCGTACACCCGCGGCCGCAAAGGGAGATAGGAAAAATCTGAGAGGATCAAAGAAGCAAAAAGGACAGAAACAGGATAATATTGGGTAAAAAAAAAGGAAGGGACAATAAGCAGCTGGAAAGACGATAGTGAAGAAGAGGAAAGAAAAGGGCAAAGGAAATCTTTATCCCCCTCTTTCTCTTATACATACATCAAAAAGGAACTCGGTCGGTGTAAACGAAGATTGTTTCAAATTGGTTTCACAAATTCAAAACCCTGCACCTGCAGCGGAGGCTACAACCATACCCGCAGTGTTATTGTTCTCGTTCTTGTGTGATGGGGTGCGTGGGACTTGTAGCGGTGGAGTCGCAGTTGCTTAGTGTGGCGCAGCGGCATCTCCAGGCGACTTTTGGCACCGCACATGTTACTCGTGTCGACGATTGTGTCTTGTTTGAGTTTTCCCCGCTCGGCGATGGCGAGGAGAATCGTCTGGAGGATGAGGTGCAGAGGCTCTTCACGGCACTTGTGCGTGAAGTGACCGGCCGGACGAGCCTTCGCTTTATCGGCGAGGATGATGAAACGGATGTTGCCTCACTAAAGGCGCACGCCGTGACATTCGGAAAGTTTATGGCCGACGCTGTCGAAGTAGACTCATTGCCGGGGGCGTTGGAATCGCTGCCAAGTCAACCGCAGGTATGTGAGATGCTTGAAATGCTCTACACAGATGTGGTTGGGGATGTGGAGAAGGGGGCACAGCTTGTAACACAATTTCCTAAGCTGATGTGCCCCACTGGCACACGGTGGGACATTATTCTCGCAAAGTCAGTTTGTATACAAGTTTATTCCAGGACGGAAACGAAACTGATGCCAAATTCGATGGAGGAGGTGCTGAATGCATCGATGATTTCAGAATCCATGTCAGTTACAACACGGCCACCACAAGGTTTATTAATGACGGTGTGGATAGATTTACGGGTTTTAGCGAATGCCATCTCTTCCTATTCAACCGCACCGATTGAGAGTGAACTTCCGTCTCAGTGGCGCATGAAATTATTTACGTTACTTGAGGCGTCAGAGGTGCTGCAGCTGGTGCATGATTCCCTCCGTTTTTATTGGAACCGTAACCCGCGGAACGAGCGCACAAAGGTGAATGCCACCTCTCTGTTATACATTGTGTCAGGTGATCTTCGTGGATACATCCAGGGGCAAATTATGCTCGAGAGCTCCGACTGGCGTGGGCCTTGGCGCATGAACTTGGAGCACCTTGAGAAGGCGCTGGCGTTGATCACGCAGTGGAAAAAGATAACGCATACGCTTCTCAAGGAGGAGTGGGTAGACTGGGATGGAGGCAAGTTTCAGGATAAGACACTTGAAAAGTTCTTTGGACGCCTTCGAGACGTTGTCTACATACGACAGCTGATAGCAAGTGCGTCGAAACTTACCCAGGGAAAGATGGAGAACACCATTGCACCGGAGATTATTTTCGAGGGGGAAAGCCTTACGGACAGTAAGCGAACACCCGATGAGCGGTGGGTAGAGTGCAGAGAAAAGTTTGAAAAGGAATTTTCATTCCTGGAAGACAACTTACGAGGGCGTGTGAGGCAATTGTTCGCCAGCCAGCAGCAAGAATCCAATGGTTTGATTCGTTTGCTGCAGCAGCATCGAGAACTGCTTCGGAGGGAAAGCATTCAGAGTGGTATCCCAAAGGAGCTGGAGGCTGTGAGAGAGTTTTTAATTCAACAAATAGGAAATGTGCGTGGTCGCTATGAGAACAGCAAGCGTCGAGCCACAACAGATCTCCAAACGTTACGGTTACTGAAGAGCTGTCAGGCAGAGTGCGCGGAGGTGCCGGAGACCGCGGCAAAATTGTTTGGGCCCTCAGAAAACCTTGAGAAAGTGCTCGAGTCGGCACGTGCCCTTATGCAGGAGACACAGGAAGGTGAGCAAGATGTGCTGGCCTCGTGGAAGCAAACGATGGAGGCACAGTGTAAGAAAGTTATGGATCTTCCAGACGCGGTTGTCATTCATGGGGTTAGTAATGATTATATCGTGTGTACGTTGCACGCGTCAGTTAAGCAACTCCTTCAGGAATATCACAATCTGCGCAGTTTGTGGGGTGGTGGCGATGACCCCAACAAAATGGCTGTGGATGCTGAGGAGAACACGGATGGAAGACGACGAGGCAGCAATGTCAGCAACGGCAGCAACAGCAGCAGGAATGAGAATACCACTCCTCGTCATACCAACAACTTCAACGGGAGGATCCCGGGTGACATGAAGTCATTACTTAGTGAAGAGGTGGTACGTACAATTAATTTGTGCGAACGACTTATGAAAGTCGCGACACGGACGATGCAAATAGTGAGTAACTACAACACCGTACAACGGCAAATGCTGCACTGCACCCGCCCGATATTGGACACTGCGTCAACACATGTGCGGGCACATGTTTTTTACGGAGGCACAGAGAGTCGTGTCATTCCGCTTGCCAACTATCATGAACTGGATGCAATTAACACGCGGTTTCAAAACGCCGTGGGGGCTCTCAGTAACGACAATCGAAGCATTCGCCGGTTCCACTGCGATTTTATTAGTCAAGTGATTGCACTCCATAATGTTGACCTTGCACGACACATGGATCAGTGGCGAAGCGCCGTGGATGGCATGCGAACCTCCTTTGTGGAATTCCTTAACACTCACCGCTTTGCCAATTATAACACCTGGCGGCGACACCTTGACGCTCAAATTTACAAGGCGCTGGAGCACCAATATCAACGAGGCTTAGAAACCTTGCATGAGAAGATGGATGAATTTAAGGTGGAACTTGTCTTCAAGCAAGGTCAAGTGCATTTTAAACCGACCTTAGAGGCGATGCGAGAGGCGTATTACGTTAAATTGCGAGAGTTTGTGGGTGTGCCGCTACGATTTCGTGGATTACAACAAAAACGGGAAGCTGGTGGGTCATACGAAATGTATGAAATTATGCCACTTGTGAATAAGGATCGCCTTGTCACTGTTCACCTCAAGGCGTTGGACCTGTTTGCAAAACTTGCCCGCCTGCGGAAGGCACTTCAGGCTCATATGGTGGTTGGAGCATGTGGTGTCAACGGTGCCCCAGACATTGACACGGTGGTGGAGGAGTTCTGCAAAACTCTGTCGCACTTTGTGGACGGTTTTAGGATTGTCAAGGAGCAGGCACAAAAGCTTCAGTGTATTGAAAACAGCATAAAGGTAGACTGCTTTACGGTAAGCGCTATTCCTGCGAAGGCGAGCATGGAGGAACAGCTTCATCGTCTTGAGGAGTCGTTGCTGAATGCGATGCGTAAGAAGATACGTAAATCTTTGGTAGAGGTTGATGACTTTGTGTTTAATGCCTCTAACATCATCACGCGGCAACCCACAACGATGGATGAGGTGGGGCTGGCAAATAAGGCGTACTTTGAGTTTGTGGAAACCATGCCATCTTACCAGGTGAAGTTCACAGAGGTGGAGGAGATGAACCGCGTGCTTCGTCAGCAGTCTGGCAGGGCAATCGACGTCAGCGCCACAAAATCGCGTTGGGAACATTTATCGGAGGCAATGGCGTCGCACCACAAAATCATTGATGCTTCCGTGTCAAAGATGCGGGTCTCATTGGACAGTATGATTCAAAAACATCTTAAGGATGGTCAACGCTTTACAAACAAGTGGGAGAGGCAGAAACACCAACTGATCGTTGCCTTCAAGGAGAACAAGATGGAACTCATTAACAAGACATTGGCCACCCTGAAGGATGAGTTTCAGGAGCTGGAGGAGTTGAAGGTGCAAGGACGTGATCTTGAGTCTAAGTGTGAGTACTTTAAACTCCCACCCCCCAACTTTTACCAGATTGCGCTCACTGTGGAGGATGTGACAGAAACAGCTGCCATGTGGGAACTTTACGAAAACTTTAGGGAAAACCTACATGTACTACGCAAAGAAGACTGGCTGACGTTTCGCTCCCACATATACTTATTTGAGGACATCATTAAAGAGTGGCGAGCCAAGCTCTCGGCAGAAGATATCCCCAAAAACGACAGCAGTGTGAGCGGTGTTATTGTTGATTACCTGGATAACCTACTTAAGGAGTGGTCCACGCTTCTTCCCCTCCTACGCTTTGTGCGTGGTGAGGGCATGATGACGGAACACTGGAACGAAATGTTCCGTTTACTCGGGATTGAAAAGGGTATGAAGAGCTCGGAACTCACCTTTGGCGACATTCTTGACCACTACAAGCAGATCATCGCCAAAGAAGCTGAGCTGAAGCAACTACACGTAAGAGCCCAAGGTGAGGTCCAGATACGTTCCGCCTTGCAAGATATGCGGGTCTGGGCGTTGGAGGCGGTTTTTACGCTTATGACTCCCACGGATGCATCGATGCCTGAGGAGGTGAAACTCATCACGGAATGGAAGGATACGTTGACTCAAGTAAGCGACAACCAGGCCCTCATTAATTCGCTTAAAGACAGTCCCTTCTTTCCTCACTTTGCGGATGAGGTTTCTGGCTGGGAAATGAAGCTTGCAGCCCTCGCCGAGACACTAGGTCTGATGAACACCATTCAACGAAAATGGACATATCTTGAGCCTCTCTTTGCTCGTGGTGCCCTGCCACAGGAGCAAGCCAGGTTTAGGCGAGTGGATAAAGAGTTTGTGGCCATTATGCGAGAGGTAGAGGCGGATCCACGTGTGATGAGCATTGGCTCTCAAACCGACATTGTGGATCGCTTGAAGAGTATTTTGGAGCAAATTGAACGCTGTCAAAAGTCTTTGATAGAGTTTTTGGAGGCAAAGCGTGAGCGATTTCCACGCTTCTACTTTATCAGCGATGAAGACATGTTGGAGATTCTTGGACACGGCAAAAACCCCTCTGTGATTCAAACACACCTAAAGAAGCTTTTTATGGGCATCCACTCCGTCGTGTTTAGTGTCGATGAGAAGGCGATTACGCATATGGTCTCTGCAGACAGGGAGGAAGTACAACTTGTGGAGCAAATATCGATAGCTGACGATGACGATGTGGAAAAGTGGTTGTGCCCTTTGGATGCTCAAATGCGAGAAACATTGCGGAGTCGTCTTATAAATTGTGTAAAGGTCGAAGATGTGGCGGCGCCAATCGTGATGGATGTGTTTCCATCACAGATTCTTCAGGTGGCACAACAAGTGCAGTTTACGGCGGTTGTAGAGGAAGCAATTGAGTCGGGGACACTTGCCAAATTGGTTAAGGGCTTTCGGAGTAGACTCGCTAGTCTGACGGAAGTCTTTAGAGGGGAGAATCAGGTGCTCACGCTTAAAGTTAAGTCTCTTATTCTTGATGTGATTCACAACATTGAAATTGTGGATCTACTACACACAAAGGGTGTCCGTTCACTAGACTCGTGGTGGTGGCAGAAGCAGTTGAGATATTACATGCCGGACGGTTCCCGGTGTGTTGTCGCCATGATGGATACGACGTTTTTGTACACCTACGAATACCAAGGCAACGCTCCAAAACTGGTGCATACTCCCTTGATAGACAAGTGTTATTTGGTGCTTACAAAAGGCATGGGACTCGGCTATGGCGGTAACCCGTACGGACCTGCTGGCACAGGTAAGACAGAATCAGTCAAGGCACTTGGATCTGCTTTAGGGAGACAGGTTCTTGTCTTTAACTGTGATGAGGGCATTGATTTCAAAGCTATGGGTCGGATTTTCATTGGCATCGTAACCTGTGGGGCATGGGGCTGCTTTGATGAATTTAACCGTCTCAAAATAGATCAATTATCCGCGCTTTCGCAAATGATTCAAGTGATTCAAGAGGCACTGAAGAACCGTGAGCCCTCATGTACGTTGCTTCATCGTTCCATTCAAGTGAATGAAAACGCCGGTATTTTTGTTACGCTTAACCCCACTGGGAAGGGGTACGGTGGGCGAACAAAACTGCCGGATAACTTGAAGCAGCTTTTTCGTGAGGTGGCTATGAGTGTGCCAGACAATGAGTTGATCACCGCCACATTGTTGTTTTCCGAGGGTTTTAATCATGCCAGACCTCTTTCCAAAAAGATTGTGGAACTTTACCGCCTTTGTGAGCAGCTACTGACGAAGCAGCAACACTATGATTGGGGGTTGCGTTCCCTTAAGGCTGTGTTGTGTCTGGCGGGGACCCTAATGCATACATGGAAGGAGGAAAATCAAGGGAAAGAAACCAACGAAGAGGAGGAGGCAGAACTTATTTTACAGGCTTTAAATACCAATACGCTGAGCAAGCTTACCCCGGATGATGCAAATTTGTTTAAAGGAATAATGGCAGACATGTTTCCTGGGGTTACGTCTCGTGAACTCACACATGGTGAACTTCATTCAGCTGTTGAAGAGGCCGTACAAACGTTGGGACTGCAACTTATCCCGGCACAGATAAGCAAGGTGCTGCAGCTACACGAAGCTTTGAAGCAGCGCATGGGTGTGGTGTTAGTTGGACCAAGTGGCAGTGGCAAGAGTACCTTGCTGCATGTTCTTCGAAAAGCATTACAAATTCTTCATATTGAGGTACCTCTTTACGCTATGAATCCGAAGGCGGTTTCGCGTCACCAGCTTCTTGGATATATGGACCCAGACACACGAGAATGGTACGATGGCGTGCTTTCCGCTGCTGCACGAGAGGTGGTGAGGTGTCCTAAAGAGCATCGACCTTGGATCTTGTGCGATGGCGACATTGACCCAGAATGGGTTGAGTCGTTGAACTCTGTGTTGGATGATAACAAGCTGCTTACCCTTCCAAATGGTGTTCGCATTCAATTTGGAAGAAACGTGAACTTTATTTTTGAAACTCACAGTTTAGCGTATGCGTCACCTGCCACTGTCTCCCGCATGGGTGTGATTTTGTGTTCCGCCAAGGATGTCAGCCTTGAATGTGTAGTGCAGTCGTTTTTAGGGAAACAAACACCTGAATGCAGGGAAATTTTGGGTCCTCTTATTAAGAGATACGCTATTCCGGCTGTGGAGAAGGCTTTAGAGTTGGGCGCTCTTATTTTACCTACTACGCCTCTAGGCATGATCAACTGCTGTCTTGCACATGTGTTGCACACTATTAACGAGAAGGATTTTGTTTTCGTCCTTATGCGAGGTTTGTGTGGGATGCTGCATCCACAGGGTGCTAATCAGATCTCTGCCATGTTGTACGAACTTAGCCAACTAAGCCCCATTTCCAGCAAACACCCTTTTGATACGTTTTACGATCGTGAGAATAAACGGATTGCTGAGTTCACTGCTGATCTGCGCGTCGATGGCTCTTCTGATGCGCTTTTCAGCACAGAGGCTGTGATTTACACCACGGATGTGCAGCGCCTCTTGATGATGCTTGAACCACTTGTGGATGACGCCAACTTCCGGCCATTCTTTCTTATCGGGCATGAGGGTTGCGGAAAGAGTATCATCCTACGACAATGCTTTTTGCGATACCCCGGCATAAAGACGACTGTACTTCACTGCAGCGCGCAAACCACATCAATTCATCTTATACAGAAGCTAGAACAGCTATGCACCCTTTCCAGTATTAATGCAGGCCATGTCTACCGACCAAAGGAGGGTGAACGACTCGTAGTGATTTTGAAGAATGTGAATCTTCCTAAGCCGGATAAGTATGGCACAGTAGAACTCCATGCATTTTTATTACAATTAATTGTGTATCATGGCTTCTATAACAATGATTTGGAATGGATCGGTGTTGAAAAGATTCAGTTTGTAGCCAGTATGAACCCTACGACCTCCGCAGGTCGCTATGAGGTTTCACCGCGTCTTTTGGCTAGCGTGTGTATCGTATCCATGTCATACCCTTCACGTTCCAGTCTTTCACAAATTTATACAGCGTACTTCTCATTGCTATTGAAAAACACAGTTATTGGTAGTGGAACAGAGTGCAATGATGGCAGTGGTTTGGCAAAGTTCTTGATTAGTGTCTATGAACGAATTCGACGTCGCTTTGGGGGGGAGGAATATGCCCACTGTTTGTTTTCGCCACGCAGCATCACTAATTGTGTCACCAATCTGTTGATGTATGCAATTGATTCTCAAACGACAACTCTGCCTGCGGCCCTAGCGCATGAATGCGTTTGCATTTTTGCGGACTGCCTTTCCCGGACAGATGATCGACGGCGTGCGGAAAAAATTATTTCTGATGTACTTGCAACCATCGGTTATTCGATGCCGTCGAAAGAAGAGACAAATCCTATTATGTTTGTCTCATGGTTCAGCGAGGTGGATGAGCGTGGGGTAAGGCCGCTTAAAGGGGTTCCGTATGAAATGATTGCGGCTGAGGTGAACCGGGCTTTGGTGAAGTACGGTCGCGAATTCAGGGATCTCAATGTGCATATCATCCCTGAGTCACTCGCATGGATCACACGCATTGATCGTGTCTTAGCACGTCCTATCGGTCACCTTATTCTCGTCGGTCGACCTGGTGTTGGCCGCCGCAACTCGGTGCACCTTGCAGCGTATATGCTGCGCATGCAGATTGTGACGCTGAACATGATACAAGGATATGGTGTTAAAAACTTCCGGAGTGACATACGACAGTTTGTGCAGCGGGCTACGACACAAAATGAGCGTCTGGTGCTTTTGCTGGATGATCATAACATTGTGGATGAGAGTTTTGTTGAAATGATCAATAGCTTTGTAAGCAGTGGCGATATTCCTGGTCTGTTTACGCCAGAAGAACTGGAGACGATGTTTACTTCGCTGCGGGAAGATGCGTCCAGTGATGGGTATATTGGGAATATGTATGCATACTTTTTGATGCGTCTGCGCCGCAATCTACGTCTCGTATTGACCATGGACAGTCATGACGCTCTCTTCCTTGTGCGTCTACAGTCCAACCCAGGGTTGCTCAGCAATTGTGATTTGCTTTGGATGGGGACATGGAGCAAAGATGCTGCGCAGACAATCTGCAAGGAACGCCTGAAAAGTATTATCAAGAGCATTGAAGCAGATCCAGCCAATAAAGGTTTTCAGCTGCATCGTGAGCTTTTTGCAGTGCATGAAACATTTGGAAACGAGGCCACTCCAGGACGATTTCAGGTGTTCATGGATACGTATGAAAAAATTTTGCTAAGTAAGAGTCAGAACAGTGGTGCAGATATTAAGCGTCTGGAGGCGGGTCTTGCAAAGTTGCATGAGGCAGAAGGGAATGTAGATGGGATTCGACGCGACGTCACGCGCAAAAAGGAAGAGGTGGAGGCGATGCAGCGCGAAGCCGACAACGCCCTGACAGAGATCCAGAAGAAGATGGAGAGTCCAAGGAGCAGAGGGACAATGCGCAAGAGTTACAGGAGAGACTTAAGGAGGAGCATGAAGAGATTGTGGTGAAGCGGCAAAAGGTAGAAGATGAATTGAGTGGAATCAAACCCTTACTGGAGGCGGCACGTGAGGCGGTGAGTTCGATTCGCAGCGAGCAACTCAATGAGATTCGCTCTCTTAAGGCACCACCGGAGCCGGTGCGAGATGTGCTTGAGGGCGTCCTCGCTCTTCTTGGCGTTACAGACGTGTCATGGCAGTCGATGCGAAAATTCCTTGGGGAACGTGGGGCGAAGGAGCGTATTCTTGATTTTGACACTGGAAAAGTGACGTCAGCAATACGTGAGAATGTGGGTCGACTGCTGCATCAAAAGGCGGCGTCATTCAGACCGGAGGTGATTCACCGCGCCTCGGTTGCTGCGGCGCCAATGGCAGCCTGGGTGAGGGCCATGGTCGACTACTCCACCATTCTTGATAGCATATCCCCGCTCAACTGTCAACTGCAGCTGCTCGAGAAGAATCAGAGGGAGGGCGAAGAGCAGCTGCGTGCATTGAAGAAGAAGCTAAAGCAGATTGACGCAGCTGTTGAAGATCTGCGACAGGAGTTCTCACAGAAGTGTAAGGAGGCTGAGCGATTGAAGGATATCCTTGCAAAGGCTGAGAATGAACTTTCGAAGGCGTGTGATTTGCTTGCGAAGCTTAGCAGTGAAAAGACACGTTGGGCGCAAGATACAGAGAAAATTGAAACAAGTAATCGTTTACTGCCCAAGTGGACACTTGTTTCGGCTGCATTCATGACTTATATTGCAAAAGAAACCGAAGATGTGCGTCAACAGTATTTTAAAAAAGTGGTCTGACCGCCTAAACTTTCCATCCGTTGTGACAGTGACCGGATTCATGCGCAGTGAAAGTGATTTGCTGCAGTGGAAGAGCGAGGGTCTACCAAGAGATGATCTCAGTCAGGAGAATGCCATCGCCATGCTAGATGCGGCGCAGACGCCGCTTGTCGTTGACCCGGCAAATCAGGCGATTGAGTGGGTAAAGACACACTTCAGGAACAACAACGTCGTCACGGAGATCACATCCGTGCATGATGAACGCTTTGCCCATACACTAGAGCTCGCAGTACGGTTTGGAAAAACCCTTCTTGTGGTAGACGTAGATGGAATTGAGCCCATTTTGTATCCTCTGCTGCGACGAGAGCTTCTCTCAACAGGAGCCAAACGTGTTGTACAGGTTGGTAGCAAACAAGTAGATTGGCAAGACACATTCCGTATTATGCTCTTTACACGGCGCACAGATCTTGCCCTCCCTCCAGGTGCCGCGGCGTTGGTGTTGGAAGTAAACTTTTCAGTCACACGGTTCGGTCTTGAGAATCAGCTTCTGGGGGTGATAATTCAACATGAGCGCCCCGAACTTGAACAGCAGCGTGTGGAGTTGTTGAAACGGGAAGAGAATCTCAAACTAGAACTTGGCAAGCTTGAGGATAGACTACTAAATGACCTTGCAAGTTCACATGGAAATTTGTTGGAGAATGCAGCTCTGATTGGGGCTCTCAATGATGTGAAGATGCAGGCGTCGAGTATTACGGAAGCACTACAACAGTCCCATTCGCTTCAGATGGAGCTGGACGAGAAACGTAACGTGTACCGTCCATTTGCTGGTAAGGGAGCCACTATTTTCTTCCTTGTGAGGGATCTTGAGAAAATGAATCGCATGTATCATTTTGGACTCAGCGACTTTATCGATTTGTTTGTTGAGTGCCTGCATGCATACAGCGGAGACTCAGATGTGGAGTCTAAAATAAAATTGCTTACCCTCAGCTTTGCGCAGAAGTGTTTCTTTCACGTCAGCGTAGGTCTTTTAAAAAGTGACCGACTTGTATTTGGAATGCATTTGCTACAAGGTTTCTTTCCAGACGAATTTCCTCCGTCGTTGTGGAATGTGTTTATTGGTGTTGCGGCTGCCACGACTAGTACTCCGACCACTAATGCAACCAGCAGTAATGGTGAGGTAACTCATGGTGGCAATGCGGAATTCCCTACATGGGCTCCAGCGACATCACAGACGAAGTTTGTCACTATAACAGCTGATGAGCTTGCCGCAGGGCAGGTGCAAAAGTGGCAACTAGGCGACAGCGAACGGTGGAGCAAATGGATGCTGGAAAGTTCACCCGAGGAAAGTCTTGCGAAAGATGCGAGTCTTACGTTAATGGATCAACTCCTTATTATTAGTACCTTTCGGCCAGATCGCTTGTTTGATTTCATGCATTATATCATTGTGAAACTCTTAAAACTTGACACACTTGTACCCGTCACATCACTGGAAGAAACCCTCAGTTGTGGCAAGGCTACTAGGCCCCTTATTCTCATCACTTCCAGGGGGGCAGATCCAAGTTTGGAGATTCAAGACATTGCATTACGTGTGGTGGGAAAAGGACGCTTTACGCAGATTGCTTTGGGGGGTGGACAAACCGAAGATGCCATGCTGCAACTTCATCGATGTGCCGCACAGGGAGACTGGCTCTTCTTGAAAAATCTGCATCTTGTACTGGACTGGGCATTGATACTTGAGAAGGAATTGTGCGCTATGCCTATCCCCAACGCAGGGTTTCGCCTTATAATTACAACGGAACCACATGATTTCTTTCCCGTCGTCTTGCTACGTATGTCATCAAAGGTGACGATAGAGGCACCTCCAGGCATGAAGCAAAATCTTTTGCAATCCTACACGACGTGGGATGAAGCTTTTCTGCAAGGCAAAACAAAGACGACGTCTCAAGTGCTGTTTGGCTTGGCCTGGTTTCACGCTCTTCTGCAGGAACGGAGGAGTTATGTTCCACAGGGCTGGGTGAAATTCTACGAGTTTTCTTCCACTGATCTAAAGTCTGCAGCGGATGTGCTTTGTACCTTCTCGCGTGATAAGGTGGACTGGACGACGGCACGTGGACTACTACAAGATTGCATTTACGGTGGACGTTTAGAAAACTCGCACGATGAGCGTGTTCTGGAACTGCTTGTCTCTAGAATATTTAACGATAACACCCTTGTGAGGTGCCAACAGTCGTTGTATGATGGCATGCATGTACCCGCCACAAACGTGCATAGGGCAGTTGTGCAATTTATTCGCGAGCACCTTCCTGACGCAGATGCTCCGTCTATACTGAGTCTTCCCGATAACGCTGATCGTGCCGTGAAGGAGCAATTTGCTGTGTACCTGCGAGAAAATTTACGCTCCTTCTCGCATCTTGCACACGTCAACGCTTCAGCAACCGAGGCATGGCGAACGCTTCTTACCCCCGTTTTGGAGCTGTGGGCAACTAATGGTTTGGAGCCCGAAGGAAGCGTGGTTCCTGTTTCACCCGGCGACAATAATAAGAATCCAATGACTGTTTTCTTCATGAGCGAATTGGAACTGTTGTCAGGCATCGTCTCGAGTCTTGCAGCGACCTTTGCTGATTTATGCTGCGTTGTGGAGGGCACACTCATTCCGTCACTGGAGCTGCGCAGGGAGGGGACGGAGCTCATCGGCGGCCGGGTGCCGGACAGATGGTTGGATCTTATGGATGGGCCTAAAGATGTGAAGCTGTGGCTTGCCCTCTTGCGTCGACGGAGAGATACGATGATGGAATACGTAAAACTTCCCTTCTCTCCATCGTCAACACCATTTGACTTGATGGACTTTCTGCGGCCCCAAACATTTCTAAATGCCTTGCGGTTGTACACTGTGCGTACAAGCAATGATTCACTCGTCGAGTTGAGGCTAGTGGCCGCACCTGTCGGCGGTGTTGCGGACGGGGTTGGCATTGGTGTCATACTTAAAGGGAAGTCCATTCATCTTCAAGGAGCGTTGCTGGATGCACATGGCGTGGTGTCGTTGGCATCCGCATGCTCACCGTCCTCAACGTTGTTGAAATGTGATCTGCGGGCTGTGTGGGTGAGCACGCGGCAGGCCAACGACATGGTGGCTAGCATTCCCATTTACACGAACGCCGAGCGCACCACAACTATTATGGACCTCTCTGTTCGTTGCGACGCTGACGTTGCGGAAAAACTGCTCCTGGGCGGAGTGGCGGCGTTTCTTATGTATGCGTAGAAGTGCATGGAAAAAAAAAAGATATATATGTAGAGAGGGAGGGAGAGAAATAAATAAAGTGGGAAACGGAGCGTGAAGGGGTGAAAGGGGGGGAAGGGGGACGCGCATAGGCCGTCTTCTGATGTAGATGGAACATTTCTTTTTTCCACCATTGTATTTTTTTTTTATTTGTTCGATTTGTTGTTGCCTCCAATTTGCGAAATCATGTAGATGCATAACTGCGTCGCTTGTGGAGAATAATTTTGCAAGAGGCACCGGTTTGTGTGGTATCATCATGGAAGTGTGCATTTGTGGGACGAGATAAACTTGGGCTCTCGACTGTCTGTTGCTCTCTTTCAGTTTGGATTGTCCCCACCCACCCTCCAACTGCATCCGTTATGTGGATAAAAGAATGGATACTTTTTTTTTTTTTGCCGCATGGTGTAGTATTTAAAATAAGTGTGGAGAAGTGAGGTGAGAACAAAAACAAACAAACTGTTTTGACAC
>NW_021706123.1:14737-17097 GCF_003719475.1 Trypanosoma rangeli
AACAAAAAAAAATACAACGAAATAATCTCCTTACCCCCAAAGTAATGAATTCATTTGACGAGTTTTCAGGGCTTTTGTCCACGTGGTTTGAGGTGCACGGCGTGACGGAGAACCTGCAGCGGCGATTGTATGAAAAGCTACGCAACGACGTCTTTGACGCGGGTGACTCCTTTTCCTTGGCTACGCTGGCCGCGGAGGGGTGTGAAGAAAAGGTGAGTCTTCCGCAAGAAGCTGAAGAACCCGTCAATAACGAGTACGTCCTCGTTTCTACGAGAGATTTGCAAGCAAAAGAAGACATTTGGCTTGTGGATCACTGCTGTACATTTCGTCTTCGTGAGTTTTGTGAGCACTTGAAAGTGAACGCCGCGCTTCGTGAGCGGTTGGGTCGCATTCTGTCGCTGAACCTATCGCACACTAACGCCGAGGAAGATACGCGCACTGTGTTTGACAACATGTGGACAAAAGTGGGCTCTTATCGGCTTCCCGGCCGCGTTGATGACGGAGATGCCCATTATGAAAACTCGTGGTACATTCACGACGAGGTTGGAAGCGCGATCACGGTGGTGACAGATGAACCTGGCAACATGAAGTTGGAGCCTGTCCCTGTCTGCTTCCCAGAAAAGGGTGGTGTATTCTCTGCGATGTGGTGTGTGGAGGATATGGAGGAGGGCACCATCGCCACACAGAAGGCCGAGACACTGCTAGAAACATGGGGCGGGAAAGAAGTTGTGGAGCTCCTGTACGGGATGGCGGGGCAAGAAAGTTATATGGATGCAAAGCAAGCCTGCCTGGAGGCTTGGCGGCGAATGGTGGGCAGGATGGAGGCGGTTTCTTCAACCATGGCGGAACAGGTTCACAGCATTGAGGCTGACGACGCTCGGGATAGCGGCCACAATGTCGTTGACGCAGGACGCCGCCGCCCAGTCGCACCCCTCCCCACACCGCTACCAGAATCAAGAGAGAGTGCAGAGTTGAGTGTGAAGCTACCTTTGCGCGTATTTACGGATAGCAAACTGGTTTCGGCAAATCTTACCGATGCTAAGCATTTTATGTTGGTTGACCTGCCGCAGGAGGCGCAGGCGGTTTGGGTTGTCCATGATCACATTGATGATCTCAACAAGTTTCGATACGCGCAGTTTGTTTCTCAGTTCCCCGAAGAGAAACTTTTTACAAGCAAGAAGGGTCTTTTGCAACTTATTCAGGATCACTATGGGTATGTGGACTGGTATCAGGTCAGCTACGACAGCACCTCACAACTTCATGAATTTATTGGGGACTTTATGGTGCGACAGGCAAAGTTGCACGGCACAGCCCCGGACGGTGTGGTAACCCGCGATGACATTTGTGCGTTGCACAGTGATGATGGAACAAACTTATGGATCACTAAACCAACAAATATGGCCCGAAGCATCGATATGACGATTTCTTCCAACCTCAATGCATTGCTCAGAGCCATTGAAACCGGCCCCAAAGTGGTGTGCAAATATGTTGCCAAAACCGCTACTCTGCACCGCCGCAAGTTTGATCTGCGATTTATTGTGGCCGTGCGGTCTTTTGCGTCGGAGGAAACAGCGATGGAGGCCTACTTGTACAATGTATTTTGGACTCGCTTTGCCTTGGAGGAATACGCCTTGAACGACTTTGACCATTTTGAAAAGCACTGGACGGTTATGAACTACGAAAATCCTGCAAAACTAATTCAGTTGCACGACTCTGAGTTTATTGAGGAATTTAACGCGGAGCACGCCAAGAAAGGGTATGGCGCATCGCTTTGGACCCGAGACGTTTACCCCAAGATTCGGAAATTGCTTCGCAAAGCGCTTGACGTCGTGAAAGTCCACGGTGCCGATCGTCGTCGCTGTCGTGCGATTTACGGGATGGATGTTATGCTGCGGGAAACTTTGGGCGGCCGCCCTGGGACGAAGTCGCTAGAACCCACCCTGCTTGAAATCAACTACAGCCCCGACTGCCAGCGCGCGTGTCGGTACCACCCTGAATTCTTCAACGACGTGTTCCGCACGCTTTTCACGGGGACACCGGTCAATATGACACCATTGTGAACTGCGTCGGCTTCGCCGTTGAAGGTTTTTTTTATTTTTTTTATCTTGTTTTGCCCGGGGGGGCGTGGCGTGGTGCTTTTTTCTTTCCAGTCGCCGAAAGGAAAAAGGGGGACGTTGGGCACGCACAACAACCCCGCCTACCGGCATTTATTTATTTTTTCGTTTATTATTATTCGTGTTCTCGCCGCCGCCGCAAACGCCCGACCCCCGGGGGCGGAAAAGTGAGAAAAAAAAAAAAACGGCCCCCGTTTTGTGCCCGGCGAGGTCGCCGCAGGGCCCCGCGCCGCTTTGGCGGGGGGC